>NC_035434.2:4035091-4155091 GCF_002127325.2 Helianthus annuus
CACATTGAATTAGTGATTGGGCTAAGTGAAGCCCAAAGGGCTGATTGTTTTGATTAAGGGCCGGTTACCTTAGGTTATATACACACACAGGAGGCTACGTGACTTAATACCACACATATTCAAACCCTACTCCCATACATTGCGTTCGGCAGGAGAAACCCCTCCCACTTTGATCGAAGCTTCCTCCCTTGGAGATCATTCTGTGTGTCTAAATCATCTCGGTTAGTAAGCAATACTTCAGTCTCCTTATGTGTGTTTAATTGGTATCTAATTGGTATATGATTAGACTTTTGTTGTTACGTGTATGAACTGGAAATCATTCACCGCCATAACGAATGTATAAGATGGTTTTATGTGATGTGATAACTGACCTAATGTGCCATGAGTATGAAACCGATGTGGTTGGGTTCGAGTGGCGGTTGTCTATTTCAACAACGAACTTGTCTTTTAATAAATTCTGAATTTCAATATCACTTTTATATGCAAACTATAATGGCTGCACATGCATACAACTATGGATTGCTAAATGGCCGACAATATATGATAAGATTATACTCTAATTGGACCAATATCACATGCAAACCTTGAGGAATTCAAGTTAGAACATGGCAGGCACACAATCAATTGCCTCACATGCTATTATTAATGAATTGTTGACAATACATGCACATGCTTGGACCGATGCTATGTAGGCTACATACAAAGTTAGTGGAGTGGGTTAGGTTTATAATATTCCATGCAAGTGTGAACAGATTTGGTGGATAGTTGACCGAATTTTCTTGTAATGTTCCATGTAATTTGCTTGTAATATTCCATGCTTGTTGTGATCACTAGCGACCTGATACAAGCCAACTGTTAATCGAATTTGCTTGTAATGTTGACCGAGGACATGCTTACGGATTAGATGTAATCAATTACATGGCTTCTTGATGATCATGACTATGATAAGAATTAGTTGTTATCCGGTTATTTCGATAGGCTACAAACCCATTGAATGAGTATTTGGTTAGCGGAATGATACATGATAATTGGGTTACCAATAATATTATTAGATGAGATCATTTATGGATGTGACTTTGGGCCGTAGATTATTGTTTGTTCTGTATGATTAAAATAGGAATTCATATGTTACCCAACTGAATCGTGTGTTAATGTGATGTTAAGAATAATGATGCTAGAATTTCTACATTATACGCACTGTTTAGATTAAATACATGTAGTTTGGGCCGCATGCTACTTATGATGTATACATGGATGATTACTTGGGACACACACACACATGTTATATTAGTTATGTTGGGCCTCGAGCCAGTGGTAATTATGTAAGACGTGAGTTAGTTGGGTCGCATGCCATACACTCGTAAACAAACTCTATGATTTATTTGGGCTTCATGCTTTGGGATTGTACACGGCTGATGAGTTGTTATACGACATACTTGGAAATGCCCATGCTTGTATACGTGTGCACTATCTGATGAGTAAACGTGAAATAATACGTGTTGTGTTTGAATGCAAACTGATTATTATGTAACTGTCATAGGGCCTGGTAAATCACTATTGTTAAACGAGTAACTAGTCTTACCGAGCAAACCAAAGGTGAGTTCATCTCTTGAGCATGCGTCCCGGTTGTTGGGACAGTCAGTGGGTATTCCAGGAAGGGATAAGTCTTTTGGGTAAAAACGGGAATGTTGGATAATATACTCTTCCTATCACCTTTAAAGTCCCTCCGTGTTGTTTGGTTACCTGGAAGGTAACATGGTATTAGTTAGTAGCGCTACTTAGGTTTGGCAACCTCACCCCGTTCCTGGGAGGACGGGTGTTGAACTAATGACCTAGTCATGACCAATGCTTTGATAGGAGCATTGGAGAAAGGGCAAAATAATCAGAAGCCGTCTTGTATTGGGGTATTATCAACATTGTTTTCAACATTACTTTCGGAATTAAATTCAATGGATTAACTAACACTTGGTAATCAACGTTTTCGTAAAACTATGAACTCACCAGCGTTGTCTGATACACTTGTTGCATGCTCGCAGGTTGTTAGGTTATATGGATTTGGAACTTGCTGTCTGAAGTAGCTGGAGTGGTCATGGGTCGTGCTGATTGGATACGAATGATGGGTTTATTGATTTCACACATTTAAACTGAAACAGTTACTTATGTTTTCTTTTATTTGCTTCCGCTAAGCACGTTGGTTTTCATTTAAACTTGTTGATGGTATATATTAATGATTGAGAACTTTACTAGAAACTTGTATGGGTTCAATGTGATTAGTGGCTCATTGTTGGTACGTCACACGCCTAAAGGGGACATTCCCTAGGTGGTATTTTGGGGGTGTGACAGTTTGGTATCAGAGCCACTGGTTATAGTGAACTTGGTTTTAAAACGTTTTTTTTTATAAAACCAGACTATAACCGAACAGTACCGAAATTGACCATGACACTCGGCTCCAGACTGCAAGGTTCGTTTCTCATTTACTATTGCATAGTATATCTAGTGTACACTTATGTATATCATTACACGTGAATGCACACTTGGCACAACAACATGAGCCCTTACATTATCAACCCCCGTTATGTGAACTACTAGTGTGACACAACCCTTTGACTATTGTGATTCTTGATCCTGTAAAACCTTTCGTTGCTATTTGAATGTGGGGAACCTTTTAAGGCAAGTTAAGAGGCACTGAGATAAGCATGTAAATCGCCTTATTATTATGGGTGCACACATAATAATAACGCGAGGTGCATGCAAATCCCAGTGAGGCTTAATGAGCGTGAGAAGGGTTCTGCCCTATTGTGTGTAAACTTGGTAGATTGTAGGTTTCAACGTGATACTTGACCTGTACCTCATTTCGACTCGTAACCTTTTCCACCTTCTCCTATAGAATCATGAGTGGACGAGGACATGGACGTGGTCACATTGCTATGACCCAGGCCGAATTAACCAACTTGATCAACACTCGTGTAGCTGAAGCCCTAGCGGCTTACCAGGCTGGTACGATATGTTGCCAATTACTCTCTATCCTTGCGACGTATACTCGAATCTTACTTGTGTGTTGTATGTCCCTTCGTTTTAGGTCAACTTGCGAATCAACACAATCCGCCTGCCTGCACGTTTAAGACCTTCATGGATTGTAAGCCACATACCTTCAGTGGGACTGAAGGGGCTGTGGGACTCTTGCGTTGGTTCGAGAAGGCTGAATCAGTATTTGCTATGTGCAACTGCCCCGTGGGGACCGTGTGAAGTATGCTACAGGCACTTTGGAGGATGGTGCCATAACTTGGTGGAATGCCCAAGTACAAATGTTGGGTATTGAGATGGCGAATGCCACTACCTGGGATGATTTCAAGGAGTTGATGCGAGAGGAGTATTGTCCTCGTGATGAGATTCAGAAACTGGAGAACGAGTTCTACAACCTGAAAATGGAGGGGTCTGAGATTGAAGCATACACTAGGAGGTCTAATGATTTAGCAACTTTGTGCCCTAACATGTCTCGACCCCCACCTCAGCGAATTGAGTTGTATCTCAAGGGTTTAGCACCAGCTGTTAAGGGGTACGTTACTGCTGCAAACTTAGACAATCTGCCCCGAATCGTCCGTTTGGCACATAAGATTACTGACCAAGAGGTCGAACGTGGCAACCTGCCGCCACATGTTTCTGCTACCACCTCGACTGCTACAGCTACAACACCTGCTAGTGATAACAAGCGGAAATGGAATGATACTGATAAAGCTACCAGTGCCAGCCAATCTCAGAAAAGGGCAGACAACAGCATCCACCGTAGTTTTAGCCAGTCGTCTTCTGTGAACCAGAATCAGAGCAACAATTCAAATCAAGGTTCTTACGCGGGAAAGTTACCAAAGTGTGATAAGTGTATGTTTCACCATCGCGGGCCATGCACCCGGGTATGTCATAGGTGCAACAAGGTGGGTTATATGGCTAAAGATTGCAGGGTCTGGCTTCCAAAGCAGCCACAGCAGCAGCCACAGCAACAGGAGAGGCAACAGTCTCAACAGAACCAGGGAAATCAAAAGGGGTGCTTTCAGTGTGGTGATGAGGGTCATTTTAAGAGGGATTGCCCTCAGCTTAATCAGAATGCTGGCAACAACAACAATACTGGGAGCGGCAACAATGGGAACAATGGTGGGAACGGAGCACGTGGAAGAGTATTTACTATTGGCGCTGGGGGAAACTCGCAATGATGGCAATGTTGAGACCGGTACGTCTTCTTTGAATGATCTTTTTCTGCTTCTGTTTTATTTGACTCTTGTTTCGATTGGAGTTATGTGCCTTAGGGTTCAGTCGTCAGTTAGGACTGACTCCCACCTTTCTTGTAAATAAGCATGTAGTAGAATTAACTGATAGTAAATCGATAGAAGCTTCTCATGTTCTTTTTGGTTGTAAACTTGATCTCGTGGGTCAAGTGTTCGACATTGACCTACTTCCCAATACTCTTGTAAGTTTTGACATGGTCGTTGACATGGACTTGGTTACCTATGTATCAAGCAGAAAATTCTCTGCAAAAAGAAAATCGTGTGTTCCCTCTCCCCAGTGGGGAATCCTTATCAGTTTAAGATCATCGTAGTGGTGCCGTTGTTGGCATTGTCTCAGTCGTGAAAGCCCAGAAGTGTCTACGGAAGGGCTACTCTGCTATACTAGCTCTTGTCACCGATTCGCCACTTTAAGAAAGGAAGATAGAGTATCTTCCAGTTATTCGTGAATTTTCTGACGTGTCTTCTGAAGAGTTACCTGGTTTACTTCCACATCGTTAGGTGGAATTTCAGAATTGACCTTATGCAAATCCTGATTTCCTTCTGGGATACAGCAATCCCTTGGATTCGCTGGATACTATCACAGATTCATCACGGGATTTTCGAGGATTGCGTAGCCTTAACCTCGTTAGCACTGCGGGGAGCGGTGAACTCTTGGGAACCAAATTAGGAGGACGTCTTCTCAGCTTTCTCAGCTTAGGGAAATGGTGTAGGCGAAGCACATGGGCCTCGATATCCGATCCACCTGAGTTTTGATAGGATGCATTGAAACCTGAAGACCATATGTGGGTGACCGAGCCTGAAGGCCCAGATAGCCACGCATGGGAACGAAGTTTGACATGTGGGAAAGTCAAGGTAGGATATTAGCAACCAGAAACACATATATGGAAACGAGAACCTAATCACAGATCCAGGATTTGTACTTGAACCCCTTGGGAAGCTGTTAAGCTTAAGAAATAGTGGAAATTCGCGGTGGGAGAACGCATCATAATCAAAAGTCTCACCCTGGGAGGGTGCGGTACGCTATGGGAAATGTGGCCAGCTTAGTTGCGGTACACTGGGACATTTGGATTCTGGAACGGATTGATAATATGGCTCACGAACTCGAGTTACTTGACGAATTAGGTAACGCACACGATGTCGGTTATGTCTTGAACCTAAAGAAGCGTCTGTTCGATGCAACACTTGTGATACCCTTGTTGAGAAACCCGCGGTAAACACAGTCGAATTTCAATCATGAGAGTTCGTCGGAACTTAAGACGTGGACCGAAGTTCCTGTGAGAACGCAAAGGTCAGGTGAAGCTCTGTTATCCCCGATTGTTCAAACGGTGGGACTAACTTTCAATATCATTGGCGAATTTCGGGACGAAATTCCTTTCAAGTTGGGGATGATGTGGCACCCAACTGATCTCGCAATCCTGTTTTACAATTTGGTTAACGTGGTGTCTGTGCAATTATCTGGATGCTTAGTGATTGCGCGTAATGTTTGATTATTATTTGTGATTATTATTTGTGATTATTAGTTGTGTAGTATTACATATAGTTTAATTAGAGTTTCTATCGCTTCACTCTTCTGTGCTTACTTGTCAAATTTCGGGACGAAATTTCTTTCAAGTTGGGGATGATGTGACAACACGAACTTTCAAGATTAGTTCCGTTTATCTAGCGATTCTAAAATTCCCATTATTGTCTTCCATTGTGCATTACTCGTATTAGACACGTTAAAAGTTTGTGTATTAACTTTAAACGTAAGTGACAATTGATTGCGTCGCGGACCACGAGTAACTCGAGTCACACATGTCACCTTAGACTCGAATCACTTGGAAGTAGTGTGGACCGATCACTTGGACCCTGATTACTCCACTCATGGGCCGGCTAGGGGGACCTCATCCACATATACACACCACACGCACACATTGAATTAGTGATTGGGCTAAGTGAAGCCCAAAGGGCTGATTGTTTTGATTAAGGGCCGGTTACCTTAGGTTATATACACACACAGGAGGCTACGTGACTTAATACCACACATATTCAAACCCTACTCCCATACATTGCGTTCGGCAGGAGAAACCCCTCCCACTTTGATCGAAGCTTCCTCCCTTGGAGATCATTCTGTGTGTCTAAATCATCTCGGTTAGTAAGCAATACTTCAGTCTCCTTATGTGTGTTTAATTGGTATCTAATTGGTATATGATTAGACTTTTGTTGTTACGTGTATGAACTGGAAATCATTCACCGCCATAACGAATGTATAAGATGGTTTTATGTGATGTGATAACTGACCTAATGTGCCATGAGTATGAAACCGATGTGGTTGGGTTCGAGTGGCGGTTGTCTATTTCAACAACGAACTTGTCTTTTAATAAATTCTGAATTTCAATATCACTTTTATATGCAAACTATAATGGCTGCACATGCATACAACTATGGATTGCTAAATGGCCGACAATATATGATAAGATTATACTCTAATTGGACCAATATCACATGCAAACCTTGAGGAATTCAAGTTAGAACATGGCAGGCACACAATCAATTGCCTCACATGCTATTATTAATGAATTGTTGACAATACATGCACATGCTTGGACCGATGCTATGTAGGCTACATACAAAGTTAGTGGAGTGGGTTAGGTTTATAATATTCCATGCAAGTGTGAACAGATTTGGTGGATAGTTGACCGAATTTTCTTGTAATGTTCCATGTAATTTGCTTGTAATATTCCATGCTTGTTGTGATCACTTGCGACCTGATACAAGCCAACTGTTAATCGAATTTGCTTGTAATGTTGACCGAGGACATGCTTACGGATTAGATGTAATCAATTACATGGCTTCTTGATGATCATGACTATGATAAGAATTAGTTGTTATCCGGTTATTTCGATAGGCTACAAACCCATTGAATGAGTATTTGGTTAGCGGAATGATACATGATAATTGGGTTACCAATAATATTATTAGATGAGATCATTTATGGATGTGACTTTGGGCCGTAGATTATTGTTTGTTCTGTATGATTAAAATAGGAATTCATATGTTACCCAACTGAATCGTGTGTTAATGTGATGTTAAGAATAATGATGCTAGAATTTCTACATTATACGCACTGTTTAGATTAAATACATGTAGTTTGGGCCGCATGCTACTTATGATGTATACATGGATGATTACTTGGGACACACACACACATGTTATATTAGTTATGTTGGGCCTCGAGCCAGTGGTAATTATGTAAGACGTGAGTTAGTTGGGTCGCATGCCATACACTCGTAAACAAACTCTATGATTTATTTGGGCTTCATGCTTTGGGACTGTACACGGCTGATGAGTTGTTATACGACATACTTGGAAATACCCATGCTTGTATACGTGTGCACTATCTGATGAGTAAACGTGAAATAATACGTGTTGTGTTTGAATGCAAACTGATTATTATGTAACTGTCATAGGGCCTGGTAAATCACTATTGTTAAACGAGTAACTAGTCTTACCGAGCAAACCAAAGGTGAGTTCATCTCTTGAGCATGCGTCCCGGTTGTTGGGACAGTCAGTGGGTATTCCAGGAAGGGATAAGTCTTTTGGGTAAAAACGGGAATGTTGGATAATATACTCTTCCTATCACCTTTAAAGTCCCTCCGTGTTGTTTGGTTACCTGGAAGGTAACATGGTATTAGTTAGTAGCGCTACTTAGGTTTGGCAACCTCACCCCGTTCCTGGGAGGACGGGTGTTGAACTAATGACCTAGTCATGACCAATGCTTTGATAGGAGCATTGGAGAAAGGGCAAAATAATCAGAAGCCGTCTTGTATTGGGGTATTATCAACATTGTTTTCAGCATTACTTTCGGAATTAAATTCAATGGATTAACTAACACTTGGTAATCAACGTTTTCGTAAAACTATGAACTCACCAGCGTTGTCTGATACACTTGTTGCATGCTCGCAGGTTGTTAGGTTATATGGATTTGGAACTTGCTGTCTGAAGTAGCTGGAGTGGTCATGGGTCGTGCTGATTGGATACGAATGATGGGTTTATTGATTTCACACATTTAAACTGAAACAGTTAATTATGTTTTCTTTTATTTGCTTCCGCTGAGCACGTTGGTTTTCATTTAAACTTGTTGATGGTATTTATTAATGATTGAGAACTTTACTAGAAACTTGTATGGGTTCAATGTGATTAGTGGCTCATTGTTGGTACGTCACACGCCTAAAGGGGACATTCCCTAGGTGGTATTTTGGGGGTGTGACATGGATGGCATGGGAGAAGGTTATCTCGCCAATCGAATATGGAGGCTTAGGCTTCGGTTCTCTTCGGGACGCTAACCTTGCAATGCTTTCAAAGTGGTGGTGGAGGTTTAAAACGGATAAGGATTGGCTTTGGAGAAGAGTTGCTTGGTCGGTTCATCATAATAATAGATCGTGGGCTCCTATTCCGGCGAAACTTTCTTTAGCAAGTCCATGGAAGCATATTGTCGGCATACATGAACCTCTTTCTCAACTTGGTATTAATCTTAGTGAGTCAATACGGTGTAGAGTGGGCTGTGGTACGAAGGCAGCATTTTGGTTTGATCTTTGGATCGGTGTTCAGCCACTGTAACTGAGTTATCCTCTCCTTTTTGCACTTGAAAAAAATAAAATGTGCTATATATCAGATCGGGTTTCATGGGGGTCTACTTCGGTTACTTTTTCGTGGGAGTGGAGCCGAGTAGTGTCGAACGAATAAGAGGAGGATGAGCTGCTGGATTTATCGTTGCTGCTGTGTGAATTTAACGTCAGCGGGGGGCCGGATATCTGGATTTGGAAACATAATAATTTGGAGTCTTTCTCGGTCGCTAGCAATAAAAAAGTATTGGCAACAGCCTCAAGGTCAGTTCCGATTTACCTTTTTTGTGGAATAATTATGTGCCGGAGAAGGTTGGGGTCGTTCCTTGGCGGGCAGTATCGGAAAAATTACCAACGAGAGGTGCCTTGGCAGCCAGAAATATAAACATTGGAGATTCTAGGTGCCTGCTTTGCGGCGACTACGAATAGATAAGCGAACACCTTTTTTTGTTTCTTGTCATTTTGCCCAAACAGTATGGTTAGTGATCGAACAATGGTGTAAAATTCCTCCCGTGTTAGCCTTTTGTCTGAAGGATGTTTTGGACTATCATAATTTGCTGCAAGGCTGTAAAAAGAAAAAGAAGGTTTTTAATGCCATTACTCAAGTGGTGATGTGGAGTATATGGAGGATGCGGAATGAGGTGTTGTATGGTCGAGATTCCTCGAGCATTTCGAAGGTTGTAGAGGAAGCTAAAGCGATGGCCTATCATTGGACAAAAAATCCTTCGAGATCTCTTCATTGGACATGGGATGATTGGCGTAATTTCAATATTGTTATGTAATGTAATGTGATTATGTTAGATTGGTCAGGTTGGTTTTGGTGGCAGTATTGTACATTTGGTGTCTAGCTCCTTGCTAGTTGAAATAATAAAATTTCTGTTGGCCGTTCAAAAAAAAAAACTACACATTTTCCTACAAAAGTTTTCCACAAATTTCCCACAACTCAAATTTTGTTACAATTTTCCTACAGTTTTCTCATAAAAAAGAAAAACAAAAAAAACCCAAAATTTTTCTTCAATTTTCCGACAAAATTGTCACACAACTACCAGTTGTAGCAATTTCGTCACAACATTAATTAGCTTTTCGACAAAATTCCGACAAAACACATTAAAATTTTGTATTATCTGTACCCACAACAAAATAAATAATTAAAAAAAATAAAATTTCTAAATTTGTCTGAAAGTTGTAGCAAACTGACACCACTTGCTACGGATTTTCGACAAAAAAAGTTAATTTATTTCTTATTTATCAATTTTAGAAATTTAAATAACTTTTTAAAAACAAAATATTAAATTTGTTGGAAATTGGTAGCAAATTGACACTAGTTGCTACGGATTTCCTACAAAAAAAAAAAGTAAGTTAATTTATTATTCAATTTTAGAAAAATAGATAATTTTAAAATAATACATTAAATTTGTCTAAAATTTGTAGCAAACTGACACTACTTGTTACAGATTTTCGACAAAAAAAAGTTAATTTATTTGTTACTTATCAATTTTAGAAAAATAAATAATATTTAAAATAAATGTTAAATTTATCGAAAATTTGTACCAAACTAGCACTAGTTACAGGTTATTTTATTTGTCAAATTATCAAGTTAAGAAAAAACATATATTTTTTAAAAATAAAATGTTAAATTTGTCAGGAATTTGTAGCAAACTAACACCAGTTGCTACAGATTTCCTATAAAAAATATATACTTTTATTTGTTATTTATCAATTATAAAAAAACATATAATTTTGACAATAAAATTTTACATTTGTCGATAATTTGTAGGAAATTGACAACAGTTTCTACAGATTTCCTACAAAACAGAAAGTTATTTTATTTGCTATTAAAAACAGAAAGTTATTTTATTTGTCCAAATACCACCCTTTCGCTTCAGTAAACATTTCTATGACTCTTGTTATCTGATTTCTACGTATTTCTTCTTTAACATTTCAGCCAAATATTTGAGTAAATTGCGGTTTTGATCCGTGTGGTTTATAAGCCATTGCAATATTTTACAATTTTGAAACTTCTTACGATTTTAATACCAATGTCTTCGTTTTATTGCAATTTTAATCCACCTTACTAACTCCATCCATATCTTAGTTAAAACCAACTCACATGTTAGTCATGTGCAGGAGTAAAATTGTAAATAGCCATAAATTTAAAGAAAGAATGTTATTTAACTCTTGTAAATAGCCATAGCCATAAATTGATAGTTAAAAGTTAATATTCTTTCTGTGGATTACACTATGAGTGCATGTGTGATACTGTGATTAGTTTATATATTTTTGTAATGATTTATTAACATGATATTCTTATTCATGAGTCATATCCATATCAATAAATTTCACTTTTTTATTGCCTTTTTAGCTCGTGGTTTATAACTATTTAACGAATTACAAATCTGGAGTTTAACCATTCATCTAATTTCTATAAAGTTATCAACTCCTTGATAATTCGAATGGCAATCTATTCATTCTAGGAGAATTGGAGGTTGTGAAAGAGACTAATGTAAAAGATGGTGTTAAGGACTTGAGGTTAGTAGAATACCGTTTTTGATGCTTGGATTGGGTTGCCGCCATCACAATATTTAGAGACGTGATGGAGAAAAAGATAAATCCTCAGGTTTGTGCTTTGATCCTTTCTTTTTTCTTTTTTTTTTTTTTTTTTTTTTTTTGTCGATGTTTCTTTTGCAATATGGGCCAACACTTAAAAATGATGGATGCTACATAACATATGATAAGATTGGTTACAAAGTTAATTTGATCATTTTCTTTTCCTAGATATTCTCATCATGTGTGCAGTAGATTGCTTTTATTGTTTTTTTATAAGATATTCACATCCATGTGTGCAGTAGATATATTATATAGTAACTTATTGTAGAATACACAAATTTCCCTCTCGAAGTCCATCGTGTTACATAAGAATGGGACAGGTCGGGTCGGGTGGCATGCTGGGTCAGAATGGGTTTGGGTCGGATATGGTTCGGGTTAGAACGGGTTGATTAAAGAAAGGGTTATTTTGATTCGGGTTGAAACCGGTGCGGTTAGAACGTGTTTTGGGTCAGAACGGGTTGGTTTAAGAAATGGTTTAAAGCTATATGATACAGAACTCAGAATACAGGTGATAAACAACTTATTCAAAGCCAATTTAAATTTAAGCTATATGATACAGAACTCAGAATCGGATTCGTTAAAGTCAATATCAATTCAAGTTTTAAATTTTAAACTTCACTGTGAAAATTGTGACTTGTAAATTACAAATATCCCCACCACCATAGTTATTTCAACCTTTATAATCAAACCGTCACCATTAACGAGAGCTATGGTTAGATCCCGATGGCACAAGCGAATGCCAAGAATATAAAACAGGAACACAATGAAGTCAAACTGGATTCAAACGGGTCGCCTGAGAGATGCTCGACACTTAATTAGAACGAAGATTTCGCAAGGGGTTAATCGAAAAAGGGATTCATTCTTGCTCGATGTTTGATCTAAGAGGACGGATCGATCTGTTCCTAACCGTGGTTTGATATGTTGTTTTTCATAAACCCTACATAACCCGCTCCTTTCAGCTTCTCAACCCAGATTGACCTGAAGATAACCTTCATTTTTAATTAACCAAGTTTGACCCTTTTGACTTAAATTACTTTATGCAAACCCACCCATACTGTCTTATAAATGATCCAAAATGACCCATATAAAAGTTTCAGGTATATTTTATCATATTTGAGTTGAAATGCCACAATCTTGCATGCATCTTCATAGCATTAGCTAGGTATCACATGTAGATGCATTAGTAGTTGGAATGAAACTATTGTTTTCTTGTTTGATGTAAAAATGCACCATGTACCAGAAACATTAACTTTTTGTCTTTTTTATATATATAAAAACTTGTAGCATTTTGTTCTTTATTGTGCTTAGGGCTGTAAACGAACCCAACGTTCAGCGAACAGTTCGTGAACCATTCGGCGGGAAGTTCGTTTATGTTCGTTCGCTTAGCTTAACGAACGAACACGAACAAAAAATTCCGTTCTGTTAGCTTATCGAACGAACACGAACACATGCCTCGTTCGTTCGACTGCGTTCATGAACGTTCGGTAATATGTTCGGTCACGTTCGTTCATATTCGTTCGTGTTCGTTTGATTATATTAAAAAATAATAAATAATAAACCTTTTATCTATTGAAAACTTGAAACCCTATTTTTTTCTAAGTTAGCTAAAATTTGGATATTCTAAACCTTTTTTCTAAGTTAAACGTGATTCATTGTTTGGTAGTGTAGTATACTTCTTGTGTTTTGATTTATCATTTGATGCTTGTGTTTAACTACTTATATAATGTTTAAGGATATCAATGTTTTTATTTTTTATTTTCAAGTTAAATGTTCATTTTCATTCGTTTTAATTTGCTTGTGTTCGTTTGTGTTCGAGACCAGTGTTCACGAACTGTTCGTGAACAATTGAATTTCCTTAACGAACGAACACGAACATAAACTTATGTTCGGTATGCGTTCGTGAACAGTTCGCGAACATGTTAATATCCTTAACGAACGAACACGAACATGACCTTGTTCGTGTTCGTTCGGTTCGTTTACAGCCCTAATTGTGCTTGTTATCATTTTTCAGTTGGTTTTCAAAGACAACTGGATAAAGAATGGGAGGCTTGACAAGATTTGGAAAACCAAATGTGAAGAAAGAAAGCTATGTGAGCGGGTTGAAAGACATTAAGAGGAGCATCGAATGCAAAAGCAATTGAAAGGCGTTATGAGAAAATTAGATTGTCCGGGTACTTAAAGGTAGTTTTTTGTGTATTATTTAGATCAATATGTTAAAAATTGTTAGTTTTGTAATA
Source organism: Helianthus annuus (assembly GCF_002127325.2). NCBI lineage: Eukaryota > Viridiplantae > Streptophyta > Magnoliopsida > Asterales > Asteraceae > Helianthus > Helianthus annuus. The sequence goes on from NC_035434.2 coordinate 4,048,817, forward strand.
TGTAATAACTTGAGTTTATGTTATTGTATCTGTGGTTAATTTGTAAACAAGATCGTATTAGATATTTTCTGCATTTTTAGCTTAAAAAAAACTGATTTTTATTTTTTTTTTTTAGATTTTTTTTGTTATTTGTCAGAAATTCGTAGGAAACCGAAAATTAATGTATAGTCGAAAAGTTGTTGGAAAATATATACAAATATTTGTGGGAAATTTGTAGGAAAAATTATAATTTATTTGTTGGAAATTTGTAGGAAAATTTAAAATATATTTGTCAGAAATTTGTAAGAAAAATAAGAAATTATTTGTCGAAAATTTGTAGGAAAAGTTAGAATTTATTTGTCGGTATTTTGTCAGAAATTCAAAAACATATAATAACATTAATATTATCATTATTAATAAAAATATTATTATTAATATTATCATAAAAATATATTTTTTATTTGTAGGAAATTTGTAGCAAACTGTTAAGAGAAAGTTTTATAATTTTGTAGGAATTTTTTCGCAAAATAAAAATAATTATTTGTAATTATGGATAATTTTTCTTAATAATGTTATTAATTTTAAAAGTAAAATATCAAAAAATAAAATACTGGCATAATTGTCGAAGAATTGTAGGAAAAACATAAAAAACCGGTTTTTAGGTATTTTGTGGCGACGCTTGTGACGATAGATTTTTGTCGAAAATTTATAGGAAATTTTGTCATAATTTTGTAGCTAACCTGATTTTCAACAAGTTTATTTTGCACGAAATTTTTTGTAGCAAATCTGTAGGTAAGACCAATTTGCTACAAATTTGGCTGTCACAAAGTAGGCACTTTTCTAGTAGTGTGCAAACAGTCAATTGTCAAAAATATAACCAACTTATATATATGTATATACATATATACATAATCCACTAAATGTATTCAATCTGTTCATTGATAATCCATTAGAACCCAACACTAATAATGCAAATGTCTTCTTTGATAAAGCATTAAATCCATTAACTAATAGATTATATACATATAACCCGGGTATGATATACATCATTCAAAAACCCCAGGTAGAATACATCATTACAAAACAACAAGTACAATAGATCGTTACAAAAAAAAACAATATAGTTAGTTATAATAGTTAAGCATCCTAGTTATATATGCTCGATCCTATCACCCCGACCTCGTTCAACGATGGTGTCCAAGGTTGCATCGCTCCAGTACCTAAGAACGACCCTGAAATGGACCACGAGGTAGCGAAGGGAGGCAATAAGCCTGATTCCAGCTATACATTCAAGATCAAGTTCAAAATATTTGTTAATTTTTGGGTAAATCCAGTTCAACATTACATAATTCTACAAATTCTAGTAGTGAGGTACTTACCCATGACACATTGTGTGTCAACAATAGTAGTGAATTCGACGGGAGGCACTATCTAATGTGAATGACGATCGCCGCCGAAGGGTGTGAATGAAGAACTGTTAGGTAGTTAAAGCCTCACTGTTGATGATATGAGCAAAAATGCACATGTTTTATGTCAAAATATCACCCATCTATAATATATAATGTTTATGAAATGATAAAAATAGGATTAAATTGATTTATATTAAATTTCCAGGTCAAAAATAACCCAAGATTACCAAAGGAAGCAAAACCGGGCGAAAAACGGAGAAAAAAAGTTGTCTAGACTAGGGCTGTAAACGAGCCGAGTCGAGTCGAGCTAGACCTAGCTCGAGCTCGGCTCGAACTCGATTCGAGCTGGCTCGGCTCGAGCTCGAATTTCAAATCGAGCTGAGATTTGAGGCTCGAGCTCGACTCGATTAGAATTCGAGCTATCTCGGCTCGGCTCGATCTAGCTCGAACTAACAAAAAACCGCAAAATTTACTACTTAAAAATGAATTTCTTCATAGACTAAGGGCCATAATTGTCATTTAATGTAACCATATGGCTAAATATGCAAGTATAAATAGTTAATTCACTTTGTACATTGTCTTTACCTTCTTTTATAGGGGAAATACTCCCTTAGTTTTTGTTTTCTAAGCGATGTGGGACAAAAAAAAATGAAGGATGTAAACCTTATCGAGCCAGCTCACGAGCTCACGAGCCGAGCCAGACCAAGCTCGAGCTCGGCTCGTTTACAAATCGAGCCGAGCTGAGCTGGCTCGTTAACAACCGAGCCAATTTCGAGCCGAGCTTTCTTCGAGCTTTTTTCGAGCGAGTTTCGAGCGAGTCGCGAGCCACGAGTTTTTTGAACACCCCTAGTCTAGACACGCCCCATGCCTTGGAAGATATTCCCCATGCCTTCGATCTCGACACCGCCAGACACCTTCGGAAGCCCATTACGCGAGGATCAGGCGAAGAGAGCCAGGCACGGCCCATGCCTCTCCAGTACAAAACAAAAGGAAAGCTTCTGGAAGATTTTGGAAGATCTCGTGGGGCCCACAAATTTGACCACGGCCCGTCCTCAGTTACCAGGTACAACCAGTCACTTAGCCAAGCATGAGGCGTGCCTCACCCCAGCCAACCTATAAATAGAGTCCTTCTCCACCAATTCCACTTGCTCATTCTATCCCCTCTTCTCCACTATACACTTCTCTTCTACCCAAAACTCTCTAATCATAGTAATCATTAGAAGAAACTCGAGAATCATTAGTGTAATCAAGATTTTAATGATTTAAATATTTTTTTTCATGTTTAATCTTATCTTCTTCCATGGCCATTCTTAGCTAGATTCTTGAGGTGTTTGGATTACCCCCTAATGCCAAGCTAGCTAATGAAAATCGTGGGTAAGAAAGGTGTGTGTGTGTTAATAACTTTAATTAATTAAACATAGTTTATTGAAAGTGAATGAAATAATGGTGTCGCCATTAACTTGGGTCATTAGAGTTTTCGCCTAACCCTTAAAATCTACCAACAATCTTGCGATGCCATTAACTTGGGTTGTTCATGTTTTCAATGTCTATATAGAGTCAAAACATGTTGATGCTCTTAGCGGAGGTTAAAGATTTTGGATGGGACTTCGGGTTGGGTAAGCTTGTGCCTTTGCGTGGAGATAATACCAAAACGTAAAGGACTTGATAAATATATATATAAGTACCTACCTTAAAGGAATTAACGACTCAACGATGGACTAATAGGCACTAATATATATCTCTTTCGCTAATTGATTAATTAATACTATATCCTGGCCTCGAGTGGAATTTCCCTGCTGACTCAAAGCGGAAGGTTCGAGTGTGTTAGGATTCCGACCCAGATACTTCACAATAATACGCATTAACACATATAGCTCCGTGTCTGGCAATCGAGCCCTTGGGACCCCATGGTCAGATCTACTTAACAAGGCATCAATATGTAAGTTGGTCCTAAACACCCTTTCTCCTATCAGTGATTCCTACCATTTAATTTTCTACTTCGGCCATTTATTTGCTTTTCTTATATTTTTATTCATTCTTTTTCTACAAACCCAACTTTTGGATTTGGTTAGACATTAATGATGACTCGGTACTAAAACTCTTGTATCCTTGAATGACCTCGGTTATATTACGCCAACAATGGGTGCACTTGCCCAGCGTGAGTTGTAGTGTGATTGTAGTTTATCGTGTTTTTATGAATATTAAAACTTGAACTACTGCATAAATCAGCCTAAATTAGCCATCTCTTAAAGTTTTTGGTGTCGTTGCCGGGATACAAAGATTTTGGGAAAAGTCCAAGCTAATAGCCTAGCCTAAAAACGTTTTTCGGAATTATGCCAAGAACTGAAACACGCCTCCTGTTGTGACAACACTGGTCGTGCCTCGATCCAGTTGCAGAGCGCTTAAAGATCGTTTTTTTAGACTGTCTGAAACCTAGACACGGGTCGTGTCGTGACAACACGAGTCGTGCCTCGAGCCCCGCAGTAAATTATGTCAAAGTTCTAGCCACGGGCCGTGTTCCTAGACACGAGTCATGCCTCAACTTCCAACAGAATACTTTTTCTGTTTTATTTTATTTTTGGAACAGTTTACGCGTTCGTTTTTGTTTTCTTGTGTAGGTGGTGCATGACCTCTACCCCCTTAGGTGAACTAGCATTCTACCCTTTCATCAACGAATCATAATGATACTTTCTTAGCAGACTTCATGAAAGGACTAGTGTAACGCTTCGTATTTTCCATACCTTCCTTATTTAGAAAGTGTATTCGTAACTCTATTTTTGGAAACTTATAATCATATCTCAATTGTACTCTCTTCCCATTCTTGTAACTCAAGGCTTTGATCATAATGGAATTCAGTTTTATACTTATACATGTTACATACTTGTGTTATACGCTACAAATTCGAATACACAAAAACCGACAATTAAATACTTGAAATTATCAATTATACGTGCATTATACTCATACGTTACTTTGATACACTTGGAATACCTAAAAACATGCTTAATTATAAGTTTCTAGCGTAAAATAATGGAATTATCAAACTCTAGCGGTCAAACTGCAAATCTAGAAAGTTTAGTAAATTTTGCAGGTAGTCCACGCACAGGCACACTACGATCTGCATGACCGCGCACCTGAAGTGCACCGCCCTGCGATTCGCGATCCGCACGGCCGTGCAAAATGACCAGATCTGACAGAATCTTTTAAACTACGCGAATTTTAGATCCATTCCCCTTTTTCAACACTCAACTACCACCAACTTCATTAATTACCTAAACCCTAATCCCCTTTTATAAATAGGAGCCTCCTACACCTCATTTTCACTTTTCAAACACTTAAATCACTCTCAAATCTTCATATTTGTCTCTAATTTACAAGACTTGGCAGAAAGTTGCAAGCATTCTAAGTGAGCTTTTACTCACTTCTCTTCTTATTTCTTCATGTTTTCTTCTTTCATTCTACTTGGATAACCTCTAGAAAGGTTTTCAGACGTTTGCCATGGCAAATTAAGATGAATCCTCACCACATTTGAGGTCCAAAGTAGAGTTAAAAATTCCGCTTTCTTCTATACTTTTGTAACTTGCATCTTGAATAAAAGTTGGTTAAATCTTGTACCCACCAAGCTCCCAACTAAGCTCATAGTTGTGGGTTTGTGTTGTGGTTGATTTCTACCAAGAAATAAGTTCAAAAACTTTTTTAAATTATGTTCATACATGTCCCAAGTGTCGAAACCATCCAATATTCACCATCTTCAATATGGATGAACTTGTATTTTGGTAGAAGTGTGAACCGTGGGACCATGGCTTTCCAAACTAGTTCCACTACCTCACTTGTGTCCTTTGGGTATGATCATCCAAGTAGTTTCCTAAAATCAAAGTAAGTTAACCCTGCCTCGCCTCCAACATTTGCCATGTTAGGTATGACACGCTCGGGTTGTTCTTATTTGGCTACTTGGATAATCTATTAGTTAGTTTATGTTATTCTTATTCATGACCAACCGGGTTTATCAACTATGTTGATAAACATTGTGCTTTGGTAAATCATAAAAAGAGGTATACATACCTCCACGCTTGACCTACATGAATTCTATGATATTATATGATGGACTATATTATAAATATATATTATATACATAGCCAAATTCTTAATATTAACCAGTTGATGTGTAACAACCCGTACTCTCATCGTCGAGAGAAGGGTATTTCAGTATTATTATTACGGGAATATGTCACAGAATAGTAACTAAGTTTTAAAAGTGTTCTAATTAGGTCATTCATATCGTATTTGTCTCAATTAGATAACTTAACATTCAAATCGAGCCCATGTCTTTTTTCCATATGTCAAGAGAAAAATGGAGCATAAGATGCTAGGGTTGGATTATTTTAATATAAGAAATTATATTTATTAAAAATAAAAACAATTTAATTACTTTAAAAATTAAAAAAAAACAAGTTAAAATCTACGTTATCATTGGACGTTAGCATCAAATAAAAGGGAAAAAAGAAATAAAAATCAACATCACCACGATTACCTATGAAATGAATAAAAAAACCCTTAATTTTAATAAAATATGAATGTTGAGTGCCTTGATTGAAACACTTTTGAACTTTGAGTGACCTAATTGGAACACTTTTAAAACTTGGTTACAATTCTACAAAGTTACCCCTATTATTACTATTATTATCATTATTATTGTCGTTATTATTTATTAAATAATAAAAACCCGATGAGAGACACGTATCACTTATCTGATGACTCTATGTATGTAACACCCCAACCCGAATAGGGCTGACGTGTCACTATTACAGATATCAAAACCAATCAAAATCCATTTAACAAGGAAAAAATAGGGAATCCAAAAGACAACCAAAAGTCCTGAATCAAACCAAGAAATCTTGAAGTCTTAGTTAATTTAAATACTGAAATAAAGAAAAGTCTTTTATTCTTGAATTGCATTAACTCTCATCATCGCTAGTTCCCAACATTCCCCCGATTACCTGTCAACAAATAAGACAACACAACAAAGAAGAAAAATTAAACTACGGTTGAGCCAAAGGTTGCTCAGTAACGGAAAAATCAAAAGTAAAAGTAAAGACTTATATACAGAAAGCAGAACTGAACTGATGCAGGCATAACTCACAAACAGATGTTGAACTAAATCAGAAGCATAGATCCGATACATGATCGGAACATAATCAAACGTAGTACAGAAACATATCAGAGACATATCAAATACATATACCGAATTACACGACCATAATATATCCACAAAACGCGTCATGTAATATAGAAGCACCCAGAGCCAGAAACAGAGGGGTGCATAGCTAGCTAGCCCATGCACCTATGAGATGGTGTGTGTGGCGTTCACACATTATTCCATCCCCCAGAAGTCAGAAGTCAAAAATCAGAACTAGGATCGATCCATACGCCTCTAAGGGCCAAGGTGCTACACAAGCACAAGTCAAAGACGCCGTGATTTTGATTACGCACTGTCACGGAAAGTGTTCATGTCGTTGACGCCCAAACGACAAGTCAGAAGCGCTCGAGTGTCAGAGTACAGAAGCTTAAAGCCATGTAACAATAAACCAAATGAAAGTAATTCTAATGGGAACATGCAATAATGATTACAACTACTAGAGTCTATTGCATGCTACAACGAACTTATCAAATAATAAATGTGAAACTGAAACAACTAACGGAAACAGACAAAATCCGTACTGCAAGGTAACGGATTTGACAAAAAAAAAAATACTCTGATGAGAAGACCAAAGAATCCGTACCTTAGTTCAACAAAGCAAAGTGAGGCAAACAACAAGTCGTCCTTAATGATCAAGAACCTACATTTTTCATTATCATCGGATTACCTTTACGAACCACTAAGTTGGTTATATGACTTATTGGCCTATCAATTTCCGGCGTCGAAGACTTTTGAGGTCCTTAATTGATCGTTAAACTCATTGTATGATGTGCTCAGTACACTAACCATACATCGATTCTAAGTTTTCTTCGAGTAACGTTATTGTTTATTTTTACTAAATAGGAGGAATATATATATATACCACTTTTCTTATTGCTTTCATTAAATGGATAAGTTTTAAAAAGAATCAGTAGTAGTAGTACTGAGCGCATCACAAAATGGATCATCAATTAAACCTTGGCTGTTAACAAACTAGTGATATTGATATTTATAAGTTCTATAGAAAAAAAAAATCAACTTTAAATATTGTTTATCAAAAGGACGTACCTATTAGCTTTCACATGCACATGCTCTAGTTCTCTAGACTAATTGATTTTTTTTTATATATTTGTTTTTCCACCAACATCAGTAACGTGTTTATAATTTCATGCCTACATCAATTTGAGGTAACTGGCGAGTAGTAAATCATAGGAAGTAAGCACTTTTCTTTTCTATCTAGTGTGTGTAGATGTTCATATACATGATTTACAACAAAAGAAACCAATTAAGAAAACGGGAGTTTAACGATCCGACATCTTGAATAGTATATTAATACTGTTGGAATTCCTTGCAGTATTCGTATGTGACTAGGGTTCTGCAGATCTCTCTTTGTTCATAAATGAATTGATAAAAATAAAAATGATACATCTGAAAGTATATATATATGTATTCGGGGTATACATGTGATAACCGCCCCCAAATAATAAATAAATAAGACATACTACTCTAATTAACATTTAATCTAAAATGTAACATAATTATGTATTGTATCTAGCTTATATATTTAACCATACTTGTCTAACACCCTCCCGTAAGCTAGATCATCGGAGCATCATGCGTAGTAGAGTGTTTAAGCGTAAGAAATCCTTTGGTTGTAGTGCCTTGGTCATAATATCGGCTAATTGATCTTTGGTTGCACAGTACAGTATTGTTACATCTTCTCTTCTGATCAGGTCTCTTATAAAGTGATATTTGACATGTATATGCTTGCTCTTACCATGATACACTGGATCTTTGGCCAGACATATAGTGGACTTATTATCACAGTAAATAGGTATTGGATAATTGTCCTTTCCTTGTAATTCATCTAAAATTCCTTTTAGCCATATTGCTTGACATCCGGCTAAGGTAAGAGCCATGTACTCTGCTTCCGTTGAAGAGAGTGCAACTACCTTTTGTTTCTTTGATTGCCACGATATAGGATATAGGTCCTGATCCTAGGTGGAAGATGTATCCGGATGTACTTTTACTATCATCCACATTTCCAGCATAGTCACTATCACTAAACCCTATCAGTTTCTGTTTTCCACCCTTGGAGTATGTAACCCCTTGATCAAGAGTTCCTTTAACATATTTGAGTATACGCTTGGCCGCTTCCCAATGACTTCGTTTCGGAGCTTCCATAAACCTACTTACTTTACTTACTGCGAACATTATGTCTGGTCTAGTATTTGTCAGATACATTAGACTTCCTACTAGGCTTCTATACATGCTTTCGTTTATGAACTCTTCTGGATCTTCCTTTGATAGCTTTATTCCGTATTCCATCGGTGTTGAAACTGTATTGCATTGACTCATTCTATATTTTTCAAGCAAATTTTTCATGTATTTCTTTTGTGATAGGATTATATTGCCATCTTCATAGGAGACTTCCATCCCAAGAAAGTAATGCAGTTTTCCCATGTCTGTCATCTCGAATTCCTTTTTCATCTCATCTTTGAACTCAGAAATTAACTTCATAGAGTTACTGGCTATGATTAAGTCATCCACATATAAACATATTACCAGTTTTCCGTCGTTGGTATCTTTAATGTATAACGTATGCTCATATGTACATTTTCTAAATTCGTGGTGTACGAAGTACGTATCTATTCTGCTGTACCAAGCTCTTGGTGCCTGTTTTAAACCATACAGAGCTCGTTTTAGATGACATACCTTAGCTTCTTCTCCAGGTTTGATATATCCTTGGGGTTCATCTATATAGACTTGTTCCTTCAGTTTTCCGTTTAAGAATGTTGTTTTTACGTCCATTTGATGTAAATACCAGTGATTTTGAGCTGCTAGTGCCAGTACTAAACGTACTGTTTCGAATCTAATCACCGGTGCAAATACTTCTTGGTAATCTATCCCGAATTTTTGCTTATACCCTTTTACCACCAGTCTTGCTTTGTATTTATCTATATTTCCTTTCTCATCATACTTTGTCTTGTAGATCCATTTAACCCCTATAGGTTTCTGATTTGTCGGGGGATCAACCAGATCCCAGGTTTTATTTTTGTAGATCGATTCCATTTCCTTGTCCATAGCATCAAACCATTTTTCATCTTTACTGGCTTCTTCGTATGTGGTGGGATCTGTACTAGTATAGAGTACGAAGTTGATCACTTGATTTTCATTATACTTTTGTAGTATCTCTTCATTAGTTAATGCCCTTGTGTCTCTATACACACTGTTGATGTTTCTTGTACGAATAGTTTCGTTTTCAGAATCAGCAGAGGAGGTTTCTTCATCATGCTGATTTTGACTTGGTGTAGGATCTAACTCACTATCATCTTGATTTGCTTGCGTTTGCTGTGATTCAGTTACTCCGGGGTTTACTTCCACATCATCTGTTTCATGATGGTCATCGGTATAATTCTGATCATTTATACCTTGACTCATTGGTACCGCGTTATCCTCTATTATCATGTATGGAATCTCGTTTGATTCGTTGTTAATGACCCACCTTTTATTTTCATCAAAGATCACGTCTCTGCTTATAGTGATTTTATTAGTTAAAGGATTAAACAGCTTATATCCTTTACTATTTCCACTGTACCCAACAAATATCATCTTCTCTGTTTTATCATCTAATTTATTCCACTGTTGTTTGGGTATGTGAACATAAGCTACACTACCGAAAACTTTGAAGTGCTCCACATTTGGATTTCTTCCATTCCATGTTTCAAATGGAGTTGTATTTGGTCTAGTCTTTGTGACTGTTCGATTTAGTATGTATGTGGAGCAAGCTATTGCCTCTGCCCAGAATTTGTTTGGTAATTTCTTCATGTTCAACATACTTCGACTTAACTCCATTAGTGTTCTGTTTTTTCTTTCGGCTACCCTGTTTTGTTGGGGTGTATAACTGTTGGTGAGTTGATGATGAATTCCATTCTCTTTCAAGTAGTCTTGAAATAATTTTCCACAATATTCTCCTCCACGATCTGTTCTTAATGTCTTTATCATGTGATCCGATTGATTTTCGGTTAATGCTTTGAATAGTTTGAAATAATTCAACGCCTCGGACTTGAGTTTAAGAAAGTAAACCCAAGTTTTTCTAGAATAATCGTCAATGAAGGTAATGAAGTACCTGCATCCACTAATTGACTCCGTTCTCATCGGACCACATATGTCTGAATGGATAAGTTGAAGTGGTTTAGTCGCTTGCCACTTCGCTTTATTTGGAAAACCTTTCCTTGCTTGCTTGCCTGATATACATCCTTCACATATGCTTATGTCTCTCGAAATTTTTGGTAATCCATACACTAAATCTTTGTTCCCCATATCTGCTAGTGTATCTAGATTCACATGTCCATACCTCTTATGCCATAGTGTAGAGGTTTCCTTGGTAGTCATGGTCAATGCTAACGTTAAATCTTTTCCAGGATTAAGAGGGAACATTTTGTTATTTGTCATCCTTATGACACCCAAGGTTTCATTTCTCACGTCCTTTATAATGCATTTGCCTTCTTGAAATTTAACCATGTAACCTTTTTTTATAAGTTGTCCCACGCTCAAAAGATTATGTCTTAAACCTTTGACATAAAATACATTTTGTATCCTTTTGCTTTGTCCCTGTATTATAACCATGACCTCCCCACTGCCTAAGACTTCTAACTTCTTATCGTCTCCTGTTCGTATCTCTTTTCTTATTGACTCGTCTAATGTTATGAACAAGTCACGGTTTCCTGTCATGTGGTTGCTGCAACCACTGTCTAAATACCAATGATCATCATTCACTGTTTCTTCCATATTCAGAATCATGAACATCGAATCATCTGTTTCCTTTCCATCTGGTTCATCCTCTTGATGAATTAACATGTTGTCTGTACTTCCGTTTTCCTCTTTCTGTTTGCAAAACTTGGCGATGTGGCCTAGTTTTTGACAATTATAACATCTGATGGAACTTGAATATCGACCTCTAAGTCTACCACGTCCTCTTCCTACTCCACTGTTTCGATTTTGTCGAAACTTATCTTGATTGGCATTTTGAATTTGAAATGCATGTTCAATCGGAGGATCTTCGTATCTTTTCATTCGTAATTCATGTGATTGCAGGATTCCTATTAATTCTTCGGTGGAGACATCTTCTAAATTCTTAGTTTCCTCTACAGTGATTACAACCGACTCAAAGTTTCGAGTCATGCTACGTAGAATTTTTTTCTACAATTCGTTGTTCACTAATCTTTTCTTGATTCATTCTTAATTGATTCACTATTAGGGTTATTCTATTGAAATATTCTTCAACAGATTCCCCATCTTTCATGTTTAACGCATCAAATTCACATCTAAGAGTTTGAAGTCTTACAGTTTTTACTCGATTTTCTCCTCTGTATGATTTATGCAGAATATTCCAGGCCTCCTTTGATGAATTTGCCATAGCGATCCTTTCGAATACGGTATCATTTACTGATTGAAATATTATGTGCAGAGCGCATTTATCTTTCTTGATTGACTCTCGGTATGCAGTGTTTGCTTCATTTGTTGGATTATTTCCCAACTCTTGATACCCATCTTCGACGATGTTCCATAACTCTTGCGATTCGAGTAACACTTTCATTTGAATATGCCAGTGGTAATAATTTGGTCCAGTGAGTTTGGGAATTTAGGTTTGAATTCCCTGTGATTGATTCATCTTCGTTTGATCCTTCGTGAATGCAGTTGATTAGATTGAAGCGATGTTCGGATCGTTGTGGCTCTGATACCACTATGTTGGAATTCCTTGCAGTATTCGTATGTGACTAGGGTTCTGCAGATCTCTCTTTGTTCATAAATGAATTGATAAAAATAAAAGTGATACATCTGAAAGTATATATATATGTATTCGGGGTATACATGTGATAACCGCCCCCAAATAATAAATAAATAAGACATACTACTCTAATTAACATTTAATCTAATATGTAACATAATTATGTATTGTATCTAGCTTATATATTTAACCATACTTGTCTAACAAATACAATAACGACAGTTCCGATCGCCGGCAATCGAATGGAGAACAGGATAATATATTATTGGGGTAACAGAGATTCGATTTACCTTAATCGTCAAACTCGAACTAAACCAGCGCGTGAGGCGTGAGCGGTGACGATGGCTGCTATAGATCACCGGAACCGGTTAACAAGGTATAAAGCATATTTTGAAAGAGGGAAGTAATGGTGGTCATGGTACCTGTTCCTCACAGAACGCGAGTTACCAAACTGATGCCGGTGAAGGGCTGACCCGAACGGAGTAGTTAACAGAATGTGAGTGGTGATCGGCTAGAATAACCGATCGACAGTGGCTGCCACAGTTTCTGTAACCGGTTAACGAGATACAAAACAAAGTTCGAAGGAGAAAAGAAAGGAGCGATCTTGGTACCTGTTAGCAAATCACAGAACACGAGTGACAGAACTGCTCGCGGCGGCAACTAGTTCTGTCCCGGAGGTGCTGCAATGAGTGGTGGTTCGTGGCGAGATGGTATGCGCTCCGCCAAAAGGGAACAAGGTCGGAACGGTGGCGGCGATATCGTCGTTGGTGGTCCAGAAGATGAATAGAGGGGTTTAACAAGGGAACAAGCCAGCCTTTGAAAGGGTTTGTATGGAGCAAATCGCTGGAATGATATCAATTAATAAGAAAACTCCATAGTTGGAAAGATGCGAAATCCCGTAATTTACGTTGATGAGAGAAAAGCCAAAAGGAAAGCACCGTCAATGTATAATCAATTATTTGGAAAATAATAATGAAATTTACATACCATGCATTCCATCGTTAACTCATTCTTTTTTCATTTGTTTATCAAACTATATTATATATATACATAAGTAAAAGTTTTGTTTCAAACAGACACATGAATGCAATTTTATTAATTTAATTTTCTATTTTTTTTTACATAATTAAGTTGTAGCATATCATATTAACATAATATTATTACTATGTTTTAATCTATTAATGGGTTTTAGATTTGATAGCATAAATGACCGGGTTTTGACATTAATTGTCCGACATAATAATTTGTCGTAAAACTTATAGTATTTATTATATTAGGGTTATAAAAGTTTCGCATATTACAATTTAACGCGCACGTATGTATAATATATTAACCGTTATGATTATTCGTAAAATCAAAACGAGCGATTTGTTTAAACCTTTATGATTTACCCTCTCTTGTTTTAGAGCCCTTTGGTGGCTCGAGTTGAAATAATAGTTGTGGATAATCCATTAATTGATGTATAATGGTAATAAACTGCTAGTACAATTTTGAGATTTGAACATGATAATTTGGATGTTAATCTGAGATTTCTTGTTATAGCTGTGTATGTATAAAGATGAGATTAAAAACTGTGTTGGTAATTGTTGGTGTTAGAATGGTTTAATGTTGCGGTTAAATTGTATATATATCTGATTAGTTACAAACTGTTGGTCTATTAAATTAGTTTGAGTTTTGGTTGTGATAGTTGAAAATGGGTTGATTTTGGAATAATGAATGTTGTTTTAGAGTATATAGTAATAAACTGTTTAGAACTAGGAATAAGGTTAACTGATTTTAGTGATCAGAAAATATTAATTAGAAAACTATATGAATAACATCAGTTTACATGCGTGAGTGGAAATATTATATATGATATTAATATTATCATTATTTAAAGTAATGTATGGTAATAAGCTGCGTAGATAATTATGTCCATAACATTTTCAGAAATAAACACTTCGATACTAGATTTGGTTTGATATTCGGTATATATGCGCTAGACAATTTGATGATTTTAAATGAAGACTGTGAACTATTGATATTTGGGTTTGACAAATCTGCTTAGGTGTGTTGGTAATAATCAATTAAAAACTAAAATTTATATGTTTAAAAGTGTGTTTTATAACTGATGATTAATTCATTTAGATTTTAGTTTTGCTACGAGTCGTAATCAATGGTTTTTGTCGCACACTCGAAGCGTACAAACACATAAGGCACAACGTACAGCTTCGCAGTGCATGACCGCTCACTTAATGTGTGCCGCACATTCACATTGTTTTCGTACAAACCACTCAAGCACAGAGTACAACACCCTCTTGCATGACCGCACACTTGTCAAGCAGGCCGCACACTCAAGTGTGGGCCGCACACTCAAGTGTGGGCCGCACACTTGACAAGTGGGCCGCACAGTTTCATTGGGCCAGACACAGTGTTGGGCCGCACACTCCAGTGGGCCGCATACTAGTAATGGCCCATATTTTTGGCTGACCGCACACTTGTTGATTCGCACACTTAAAACTGACCGCAAACAGTAAGTTGCATAGATGTATGACTGCATACTTACGAGTGGTAGCACACTCCTGTGTGGACCACACAATGATAAGTGGGCCGCACACTTTGTTACAAATGGGCCTTTGTCACAGCCCCCGATCCCTATCTCCCGGGAACGTGCGGCCGTGAGCCAGTTTCGGTGGTATCACGTTTATTTATCCAATTTGGCAGCGGAAATTTTTATCAGGACCGTAGTTAGGAAATATTTAATCAGAGTAAACCACCTCGTTTAATAATATTAAACATATGGGTAAAACCCAAGTTTTCAATACACATATTTTATAGGAATAAATCCTATTTATTTAATAAAAACATCCATTTTATTCTTAGGTAACTTAATTGCCACTTTTCCAAGCCTTCAGTGCTGTCCAGCTGGCTTCTATTTGGCTTTCACATATTGTTACCTGAAACGCGTTTTAAAAACATTTTGTCAGTGGGAAATACTGGTGAGTGAATCCCATTTTAATGAAATTTAATTAAAACCATTTTCACAATGTACAGTTTTGAGGGCGCATCCGCAATTACATTTGTTTACAGGTAATACCAATTAACATCCATGGTACTGTCATCTGACTTATGGTCATGTTACTCCTCTCCCCAGGTGGTACCAAATTTTGTATACAAAACCCCAAATATACCATCATAATTGTACCCTTACAAATACTCAATAAGTGTCTTTCACATGAAGAAATATTTAAGGTTTTGTAAAAACAGTTTGCAAAAAGGAGATTACTCACATTGCTGTCTTAGGTTATTCTTTAGGGTTTCCTGGTGAATATCTATAATTTACACAAATGCACGTGTGTTAGTATAATAACCCATTTTAACATTAGTAATACCCTCCCCGAGACGGCATTCCAACGACTACGTCGGGCAGAACCACGACAGCCGTTACGGAACCCTAGATCAATCGGGCAGCGTATCTAATACGTCTCCAGGGGTTACAATACTTACATCGTAGCAGAACCTCGCTATTTTAGGGGGTATAATGCCCGGGTATAGTAACGCCACTACAGAAAATTCGACGGACTGAAGACCCGATGCGTGCTATTTATAGGGCTGAATTCGGACTTCCTCGCGGCCCGCGTGGGATATGGGCAGGGCTTACGCGGCCCGCATTGACTCCGGTCAACTGCGTAGCTTGGCCCGGTCATCGTATAGCTTCGCCGTGTGTTGGGCCACGTGGCGGCCCAGGGCTACGCCACATTCCAGATCGCTCGCGGCCCGCGTTAACTTAAACGGAACCATACGCGGCCCGCATGAACTAAAGATTTCCCCGGAGTCCATTTACATATTAATGCGGCCCGCCTTAGGTTGAGGTGAGGTCCTACGCGGCCCGCCTCAGCTTAATCTTTTAAGGTTTTTAATTTATTTTATATGTTATTTTGTATTTTGGGTTCGGTTTTCACATACGGGGCACATACAAAAACATATTGGGGTATTTTTAAGATATATTAGGGTGTCAAATATTATGAGGGTGTCGGTTTTACCGAGGGTTGTTATATCCTCCCCACCTTGTTTTAGAGCTCGTCCTCGAGATCTACTGGAACAAGTGTGGATATTTCTTTTGCATTTCCGACTCAAGCTCCCATGTGTATTCAGGTCCTCTTTTGGAGTCCCACTTTACTTTGACCAGAACTAATCTCTTATGCTTGAGATTCTTAATTTTCCTATCTTCAATTTGTAGAGGCCTTTCTACAAATTTGAGTTGTTCATTAACCTCTATATCCTTGAGAGGTACTACGAGTGATTCATCAGCTAGACACTTTTTGAGATTAGATACATGAAATACATCATGTATTCCTGCCATTTCATCTGGCAGTTGTAGCTTATAGGCTACAGGTCCTATTCTTTTAAGAATCTTGAAAGGTCCAATATACCTGGGACTTAGCTTTCCTCTTTTAATGAATCTTACCACTCCTTTCCAAGGAGAGACTTTTAATAATACTCTATCTCCTACTTGAAATTCTAACGGTTTACGTCTGTTATTAGCGTAGCTCTTTTGTCGATCACGTGCTGCTTTTAGTCGTTCCTTGACTTGAATGATTTTGTCAGTTGTTTCTTGTACTATCTCAGGTCCAGATAATTGTTTTTCCCCAATTTCTGCCCAACAGACTGGGGTTCTGCACTTTCGTCCATAAAGTGCTTCGAATGGTGCAGCATTGATACTTGTGTGATAACTGTTGTTATAAGAAAATTCTATTAAAGGTAAGTGTTCGTCCCAATTACCTCCGAAATCAATTACACAAGCTCTAAGCATGTCTTCCGTCGTCTGAATGGTTCTTTCGCTTTGTCCGTCCGTTTGAGGATGATAAGCTGTGCTTAGATTTAACCTGGTTCCCATTGCTTTTTGGAAACTTGACCAAAAATGAGAAGTAAATCGGCTATCTCTATCAGAAACAATTGATAAAGGAATGCCATGTAAAGAAACGATTTCTTTTACATACAATTTGGCTAATTGTTCCATACTAAAGGTTTCCTTCATTGGTAAGAAATGAGCTGATTTGGTTAGCCTATCTACAATCACGCAGATTGTATCATTACCTTTTCTTGTTTTGGGTAATTTGGTAACAAAATCCATTGTTATCAATTCCCATTTCCAAACTGGCATTTCTAATTGTTGCAATAATCCTGAGGGTTTCTGATGTTTAGCTTTAACTTGTGAACAAGTTAAACATTTAGAAACATAGGCTGCTACATCCTTTTTCATTCCTATCCACCAGAAATTTTTCCTTAAATCCTGGTACATTTTATCACTTCCTGGATGCATCGTATATTTAGACTTATGAGCTTCTTCTAATATATGGTGACGTAAATTTCCTAATTTAGGTATCCACATTCTCTTTTTATGGAATCTCCAAATTCCATCTGTTCCTTGTTCTAATTCCTTAATCATTCCTTTTAATTTTTCAGTATCTTCCTTGATTACTGATTCTTGAACTTTCCTAATCTGGTCATTTAAATCTACTTGAAGATTTAATTTAAGAGAACGTACCCTTTTTGGCTTTTCATGATACTTTCGACTTAAAGCATCTGCCACTACATTTGCTTTTCCTGCATGATACTGGATATCACAATCATAATCACTAAGTAATTCCATCCAGCGTCTTTGTCTCATATTCAACTCTTTTTGCCCAAAAACATACCTTAAACTCTTATGATCTGTGAATATGGTAAACTTACTACCATAAAGATAATGTCTCCAAATTTTAAGGGCAAAAATTATAGCTCCTAATTCCAAATCATGGGTTGAATAATTTTCTTCATGATTCTTAAGCTGTCTAGATGCGTAAGCTATAACCTTTTGACATTGCGTCAACACACATCCATAACCTAACTTAGAAGCGTCACAAAAGACTACAAAGTCTTCAGTTCCTTCTGGTAACGCTAGTATGGGTGTATGGGTTAATCTTTGCTTAAGAATTCTAAAGGCTTCTTCTTGTTTTGGTCCCCATTCAAACTTAACAGATTTACAGGTTAACTTGGTTAAAGGAATGGCTATTCTAGAAAAATCTCGGATAAATCTTCTATAATAACCGGCCAATCCTAAGAAACTTCTAACCTCAGTTGGTGACTCTGGGGTTTTCCATTTGGTAATTGCCTCGATCTTTGTTGGATCTACATGAATTCCTTCATGGTTAACTAAATGTCCGAGGAATTGCACCTGTTCTAAACAAAATTCGCACTTTGAGAACTTAGCATAAAGCTTTTCTTTTCTCAATAAACTTAATAGTAAGTGCAAGTGCTTTGCATGCTCTTCTTTACTTTTAGAGTAAATTAGAATATCATCTATGAAGACAATTATGAATTTATCCAAATATGGCTTACATATTCGGTTCATCATGTCCATAAATGCGGCTGGGGCATTGGTTAAACCAAATGGCATGACAGTAAATTCATAATGACCATACCTCGTTCTGAATGCGGTTTTAGGAATGTCCTCTTCCTGTACCTTTAATTGATGATACCCTGATCTTAAATCGATTTTAGAGAAAAATCGAGCTCCCTGAAGTTGATCGAACAAATCATCGATCCTCGGTAATGGATACCGATTCTTAATCGTGACTTTGTTTAATTCACGGTAGTCAATGCACATACGCATTGATCCGTCCTTCTTTTTAACGAATAAAATTGGCGCTCCCCATGGCGATGAACTTGGCTGTATGAATCCTTTCTCCAACAATTCATCTAGCTGGTTCTTCAGTTCTTGCATTTCCGCGGGTGCCAAACGGTACGGTGCTTTGGCAATCGGTGCTGTCCCTGGTAACAGGTGAATTCTGAATTCAACTTCCCTGTCTGGCGGTAGTCCTGGCAATTCTTCCGGAAAGACATCTGAAAACTGGGACACTACTGGAATGTCTTTTAATTCTTTTCCTTTAGTGTTAGTGATTATAGAAATCAAATACACTATAGATCCTTTCCTTATATAACTTGCAGTTTTCATCACAGAGATGAATTTAGTGGATCTAGATGGTTTATCTCCTTTAATTGTGATCTTTTCACCTCTTGGTGATTTTACTTGAATTGACTTTTGATCACATAAGATATTGGCTTTATTGGCTATTAACCAATCCATTCCTAACACGACATCAAATCCTACCAGATTCATTGGGTAAAGGTTTGCAATAAATTTTTGATTAAAAATTTCTATTCTTGCTCCTTGCAAGACTTCAGAAATCTTAACGGTTTCTCCATTTGCGGTTTCTACTAGACATTCTTGTGGTAGTTTAGTTAATGATTGATTTAGGAATTTGCAAAATGAAGTATTAATAAAACTTTGGTTGGCACCAGAGTCAAATAATACTTTAGCAAAAATATCATTAACTAAAAACGTACCAGCAATGACGTCCGGAATTAGTCTAGCTTCATCTGCGTTTAGAACGAAGGCTCTAGCATTTTTAGTGTTCTTGTTGTTTGCAGCTGGGGCTAACTTTGGACAGTTTGTCTTAATATGACCTTTTTCTCCACAGTTGTAGCAGAATCCATTACTGGATTTCTTCTTGCAATTCTCTTCCTTGTGTCCTGGGGCCTTGCAAAAATTACAATAAATAGAGCATCTTCCAGAATGCTTTTTCTTGCAGTTTCTGCAGTATGGTGCAGAGGTAGAACCTATATTCCTACGGTTGGAATTCCCCGAACGGAATTCTTGAGTAAGCCTTTGGGTTAGGTTTCTCCTCTGGTCTTCTTCTCTAGTTCTCACTAGTTCATCAGTCAAGGTATTGGCTAGTTCTACAGCTTCCTCTATGGTTTGGGGTCTAGCTGCCTTGACTACATGTCTAATTTCTCCAATTAATCCCCAGATGTAACGGGAGATTAACACTGGTTCAGGTGATGCAAGGGTAGGTACTATTCTAGCATATTCAAAGAATGTGGTAGTGTAACCCTTACTATCTACCCCGGTCATTCTAAGATTCAGAAACTTATTTGCTATTTGTTCCTTTTCATTAGGAGGGCAGAATTTCCTTTCAACCATGTTTTTAAATTCCTCCCATTCCATGTTATAAACCCTATCACTTCCTCTTGACTAGAGGATAGTGTTCCACCATTCTAAGGCTGCGTTTTTAAACAGATTTGAAGCAAACATTATCTTATCTTTTTCAGCACATTTGCTTATTTTTAGAACAGCCTCAGTTTTCTCTATCCAGCGTAAGGCTGCAATAGGTCCTTCATTGCCCGAGAATTCTATTGGTTTACAGGACCAGAATTCTTTGTAAGAACAACCATATGGCATGGTTCTTCTTCTTTTGGGAATGGGCGCTTGAAGTACGAGTCCATTGTTCACGCTGTGTTCCGGTTCACTTGGTCGTTTACTGCTATGCTTACTTTTATTATTCGCTTCTTGAACTGTTTGAATAATAAATGGCATTGCATCTATAATTCCTTGTGCCACTATGTGTTGAACGGCACTATTATCCATTTGGTTTCCATTGTTGTTTGGATTCTCATTAACCACGTTATTGTTACTCTGGTTA
The DNA here is from genome assembly GCF_002127325.2 of Helianthus annuus. Lineage (NCBI taxonomy): Eukaryota > Viridiplantae > Streptophyta > Magnoliopsida > Asterales > Asteraceae > Helianthus > Helianthus annuus. The sequence goes on from NC_035434.2 coordinate 4,069,676, forward strand.
TCGTTATTCAGATTATCCTGATTTTCCTCGTCGGCTATCTGAATTTTACACAATTACCAAATATTAATATCACAAATAATATTTGAGTATAGCCAATCACATGACACGCACTTTTAACCAAAAGCGTCGAGCATTGCGACTTTTACTCTATTTATATAGTATGCATCATTACACAGTAGTACTGAAATTTAAATTACAATACCGACTGAAATATAAAGCTACAATACTAGTAGTAGGCATCCGTAGTTTTTTTTTTCTAACACATACACACATATATTTTATTATTATTACTACTACCGTTCCTGTCATCACATTCACTGATATGGATTCATCCAAAAATCCATATTACGCTCATCGTATTTCCATACGAGGCGTTCTCCCACCTGTCGCATTCTCTCACTGCTTTCTAAAATTTCCTCCCCAAAAGTCCTAAGTTCTTGGACATTTTCTGCACTCATTGGGGGTGCAGGTTCTAGGACTGGGTTTGGAATTTGTGGTACGGGTTCCTGATACGGAAGCATAGGGGCCTGGTACGGGTATGGATTCTCTAAAATTTCCCTAACATATGCATCACTAATGTCGTAGGGATCTTGAGGATCTAACCCTGGGTAAGCTCCTAAGTTGGGCATTGGCACGTTTTCCTGTATGGGGTTTTGTTGCACGTAGTCCCTAACATCGTCCCACCAGGGGTCGTAGTTATTTGGGTCTAGGGGATCTGGTGCAGGTACCCTAGGTATCTCCTCCGGGTTGTAATCAGGCATTTCTATCTGGTTTTCTACTTCCATGGGTTGGTCAGGATTTTGTGGTTGGGGTGCTAGCATTTGTTCCAGGTTTGGGTCAGCAGCAGTGGTTGCTAAATATGGATATTAGCGATACCCCTATTGAGCATATCCTGATTATAAGCATCAGTCTCTCTTTTTGCCGCGGCTAACACTCGCTGTTCCCGCAACTTTTTCATTCTTTTCCTACGCTCGTGAGCTCCCCTACTGAACCATCCCCTCTTTTTCTGAGGAAATGGCTCTTCAGACTGAGCCTTAAACACAAAGATTCCTTCTTCCGTGTCAGCAGAATACCCTGAGAGGGCAGGCTGAGAAGAGGAGGTGCCTTCGCTCCTAGGCGAACCAGACAGTTGACGATAGGCGTCAGAAGGTCCTTGGTCGCTCATACTGTAAACTAACAAATAGTCAGATAACACATAGCAAGAAATACAATTATACACGTATTTCCATAATTTATTTCCTAACACTTTGAATTTTTGATGTCAGCAGAACACTTCTGTGGCTGAATCAGTGGCATAGCTCTGATACCACCTTCTGTCACAGCCCCCGATCCCTATCTCCCGGGAACGGGCGGCCATGAGCCAGTTTCGGTGGTATCACGTTTATTTATCCAATTTGGCAGCGGAAATTTTCATCAGGACCGTAGTTAGGAAATATTTAATCAGAGTAAACCACCTCGTTTAATAATATTAAACATATGGGTAAAACCCAAGTTTTCAATACACACATTTTATAGGAATAAATCCTATTTATTTAATAAAAACATCCATTTTATTCTTAGGTAACTTTATTGCCACTTTTCCAAGCCTTCAGTGCTGTCCAGCTGGCTTCTATTTGGCTTTCACATATTGTTACCTGAAACGCGTTTTAAAAACATTTTGTCAGTGGGAAATACTCGTGAGTGAATCCCATTTTAATGAAATTTAATTAAAACCATTTTCACAGTGTACAGTTTTGAGGGCGCATCCGCAATTACATTTGTTTACAGGTAATACCAATTAACATCCATGGTACTGTCATCTGACTTATGGTCATGTTACTCCTCTCCCCAGGTGGTAACAAAATTTGTATACAAAACCCCAAATATACCATCATAATTGTACCCTTACAAATACTCAATAACTGTCTTTCACATGAAGAAATATTTAAGGTTTTGTAAAAACAGTTTGCAAAAAGGAGATTACTCACATTGCTGTCTTAAGTTATTCTTTAGGGTTTCCTGTTGAATATCTATAATTTACACAAATGCACGTGTGTTAGTATAATAACCCATTTTAACATTAGTAATACCCTCCCCGAGACGACATTCCAACGACTACGTCGGGCAGAACCACGACAGCCGTTACGGAACCCTAGATCAATCGGGCAGCGTATCTAATACGTCTCCAGGGGTTACAATACTTACATCGTAGCAGAACCTCGCTATTTTAGGGGGTATAATGCCCGGGTATAGTAACGCCACTACAGAAAATTAAGAAAGAAAGAAAGATTTTGAACGACGGACTGAAGACCCGATGCGTGCTATTTATAGGGCTGAATTCGGACTTCCTCGCGGCCCGCGTGGGATATGGGCAGGGCTTACGCGGCCCGCATTGACTCCGGTCAACTGCGTAGCTTGGCCCGGTCATCGTATAGCTTCGCCGTGTGTTGGGCCACGTGGCGGCCCAGGGCTACGCCACATTCCAGATCGCTCGCGGCCCGCGTTAACTTAAACGGAACCATACGCGGCCCGCATGAACTAAAGATTTCCCCGGAGTCCATTTACATATTAATGCGGCCCGCCTTAGGTTGAGGTGAGGTCCTACGCGGCCCGCCTCAGCTTAATCTTTTAAGGTTTTTAATTTATTTTATATGTTATTTTGTATTTTGGGTTCGGTTTTCACATACGGGGCACATACAAAAACATATTGGGGTATTTTAAGATATATTAGGGTGTCAGAAATATTATGAGGGTGTCGGTTTTACCGAGGGTTGTTATATCCTCCCCACCTTGTTTTAGAGCTCGTCCTCGAGATCTACTGGAACAAGTGTGGATATTTCTTTTGCATTTCCGACTCAAGCTCCCATGTGTATTCAGGTCCTCTTTTGGAGTCCCACTTTACTTTGACCAGAACTAATCTCTTATGCTTGAGATTCTTAATTTTCCCATCTTCAATTTGTAGAGGCCTTTCTACAAATTTGAGTTGTTCATTAACCTCTATATCCTTGAGAGGTACTACGAGTGATTCATCAGCTAGACACTTTTTGAGATTAGATACATAATATACATCATGTATTCCTGCCATTTCCTCTGGCAGTTGTAGCTTATAGGCTACAGGTCCTATTCTTTTAAGAATCTTGAAAGGTCCAATATACCTGGGACTTAGCTTTCCTCTTTTAATGAATCTTACCACTCCTTTCCAAGGAGAGACTTTTAATAATACTCTATCTCCTACTTGAAATTCTAACGGTTTACGTCTGTTATTAGCGTAGCTCTTTTGTCGATCACGTGCTGCTTTTAGTCGTTCCTTGACTTGAATGATTTTGTCAGTTGTTTCTTGTACTATCTCAGGTCCAGATAATTGTTTTTCCCCAATTTCTGCCCAACAGACTGGGGTTCTGCACTTTCGTCCATAAAGTGCTTCGAATGGTGCAGCATTGATACTTGTGTGATAACTGTTGTTATAAGAAAATTCTATTAAAGGTAAGTGTCTGTCCCAATTACCTCCGAAATCAATTACACAAGCTCTAAGCATGTCTTCCGTCGTCTGAATGGTTCTTTCGCTTTGTCCGTCCGTTTGAGGATGATAAGCTGTGCTTAGATTTAACCTGGTTCCCATTGCTTTTTGGAAACTTGACCAAAAATGAGAAGTAAATCGGCTATCTCTATCAGAAACAATTGATAAAGGAATGCCATGTAAAGAAACGATTTCTTTTACATACAATTTGGCTAATTGTTCCATACTAAAGGTTTCCTTCATTGGTAAGAAATGAGCTGATTTGGTTAGCCTATCTACAATCACCCAGATTGTATCATTACCTTTTCTTGTTTTGGGTAATTTGGTAACAAAATCCATTGTTATCAATTCCCATTTCCAAACTGGCATTTCTAATTGTTGCAATAATCCTGAGGGTTTCTGATGTTCAGCTTTAACTTGTGAACAAGTTAAACATTTAGAAACATAGGCTGCTACATCCTTTTTCATTCCTATCCACCAGAAATTTTTCCTTAAATCCTGGTACATTTTATCACTTCCTGGATGCATCGTATATTTAGACTTATGAGCTTCTTCTAATATATGGTGACGTAAATTTCCTAATTTAGGTATCCACATTCTCTTTTTATGGAATCTCCAAATTCCATCTGTTCCTTGTTCTAATTCCTTAATCATTCCTTTTAATTTTTCAGTATCTTCCTTGATTACTGATTCTTGAACTTTCCTAATCTGGTCATTTAAATCTACTTGAAGATTTAATTTAAGAGAACGTACCCTTTTTGGCTTTTCATGATACTTTCGACTTAAAGCATCTGCCACTACATTTGCTTTTCCTGCATGATACTGGATATCACAATCATAATCACTAAGTAATTCCATCCAGCGTCTTTGTCTCATATTCAACTCTTTTTGCCCAAAAACATACATTAAACTCTTATGATCTGTGAATATGGTAAACTTACTACCATAAAGATAATGTCTCCAAATTTTAAGGGCAAAAATTATAGCTCCTAATTCCAAATCATGGGTTGAATAATTTTCTTCATGATTCTTAAGCTGTCTAGATGCGTAAGCTATAACCTTTTGACGTTGCATCAACACACATCCATAACCTAACTTAGAAGCGTCACAAAAGACTACAAAGTCTTCAGTTCCTTCTGGTAACGCTAGTATGGGTGTATGGGTTAATCTTTGCTTAAGAATTCTAAAGGCTTCTTCTTGTTTTGGTCCCCATTCAAACTTAACAGATTTACAGGTTAACTTGGTTAAAGGAATGGCTATTCTAGAAAAATCTCGGATAAATCTTCTATAATAACCGGCTAATCCTAAGAAACTTCTAACCTCAGTTGGTGACTCTGGGGTTTTCCATTTGGTAATTGCCTCGATCTTTGTTGGATCTACATGAATTCCTTCATGGTTAACTAAATGTCCGAGGAATTGCACCTGTTCTAACCAAAATTCGCACTTTGAGAACTTAGCATAAAGCTTTTCTTTTCTCAGTAAACTTAAAAATAAGTGCAAGTGCATTGCATGCTCTTCTTTACTTTTAGAGTAAATTAGAATATCATCTATGAAGACAATTATGAATTTATCCAAATATGGCTTACATATTCGGTTCATCATGTCCATAAATGCGGCTGGGGCATTGGTTAAACCAAATGGCATGATAGTAAATTCATAATGACCATACCTCGTTCTGAATGCGGTTTTAGGAATGTCCTCTTCCTGTACCTTTAATTGATGATACCCTGATCTTAAATCGATTTTAGAGAAAAATCGAGCTCCCTGAAGTTGATCGAACAAATCATTGATCCTCGGTAATGGATACCGATTCTTAATCGTGACTTTGTTTAATTCACGGTAGTCAATGCACATACGCATTGATCCGTCCTTCTTTTTAACGAATAAAATCGGCGCTCCCCATGGCGATGAACTTGGCTGTATGAATCCTTTCTCCAACAATTCATCTAGCTGGTTCTTCAGTTCTTGCATTTGCGCGGGTGCCAAACGGTACGGTGCTTTGGCAATCGGTGCTGTCCCTGGTAACAGGTGAATTCTGAATTCAACTTCCCTGTCTGGCGGTAGTCCTGGCAATTCTTCCGGAAAGACATCTGAAAACTGGGACACTACTGGAATGTCTTTTAATTCTTTTCCTTTAGTGTTAGTGATTATAGAAATCAAATACACTATAGATCCTTTCCTTATATAACTTGCAGTTTTCATCACAGAGATGAATTTAGTGGATCTAGATGGTTTATCTCCTTTAATTGTGATCTTTTCACCTCTTGGTGATTTTACTTGAATTGACTTTTGATCACATAAGATATTGGCTTTATTGGCTATTAACCAATCCATTCCTAACACGACATCAAATCCTACCAGATTCATTGGGTAAAGGTTTGCAATAAATTTTTGATTAAAAATTTCTATTCTTGCTCCTTGCAAGACTTCAGAAATCTTAACGGTTTCTCCATTTGCGGTTTCTACTAGACATTCTTGTGGTAGTTTAGTTAATGATTGATTTAGGAATTTGCAAAATGAAGTATTAATAAAACTTTGGTTGGCACCAGAGTCAAATAATACTTTAGCAAAAATATCATTAACTAAAAACGTACCAGCAATGACGTCCGGAATTAGTCTAGCTTCATCTGCGTTTAGAACGAAGGCTCTAGCATTTTTAGTGTTCTTGTTGTTTGCAGCTGGGGCTAACTTTGGACAGTTTGTCTTAATATGACCTTTTTCTCCACAGTTGTAGCAGAATCCATTACTGGATTTCTTCTTGCAATTCTCTTCCTTGTGTCCTGGGGCCTTGCAAAAATTACAATAAATAGAGCATCTTCCAGAATGCTTTTTCTTGCAGTTTCTGCAGTATGGTGCAGAGGTAGAACCTATATTCCTACGGTTGGAATTCCCCGAACGGAATTCTTGAGTAAGCCTTTGGGTTAGGTTTCTCCTCTGGTCTTCTTCTCTAGTTCTCACTAGTTCATCAGTCAAGGTATTGGCTAGTTCTACAGCTTCCTCTATGGTTTGGGGTCTAGCTGCCTTGACTACATGTCTAATTTCTCCAATTAATCCCCAGATGTAACGGGAGATTAACACTGGTTCAGGTGATGCAAGGGTAGGTACTATTCTAGCATATTCAAAGAATGTGGTAGTGTAACCCTTATTATCTACCCCGGTCATTCTGAGATTCAGAAACTTATTTGCTATTTGTTCCTTTTCATTAGGAGGGCAGAATTTCCTTTCTACCATGTTTTTAAATTCCTCCCATTCCATGTTATAAACCCTATCACTTCCTCTTGACTGGAGGATAGTGTTCCACCATTCTAAGGCTGCGTTTTTAAACAGATTTGAAGTAAACATTATCTTATCTTTTTCAGCACATTTGCTTATTTTTAGAACAGCCTCAGTTTTCTCTATCCAGCGTAAGGCTGCAATGGGTCCTTCATTGCCCGAGAATTCTATTGGTTTACAGGACCAGAATTCTTTGTAAGAACAACCATATGGCATGGTTCTTCTTCTTTTGGGAATGGGCGCTTGAAGTACGAGTCCATTGTTCACGCTGTGTTCCGGTTCACTTGGTCGTTTACTGCTATGCTTACTTTTATTATTCGCTTCTTGAACTGTTTGAATAATAAATGGCATTGCATCTATAATTCCTTGTGCCACTATGTGTTGAACGACACTATTATCCATTTGGTTTCCATTGTTGTTTGGATTCTCATTAACCACGTTATTGTTACTCTGGTTATCGTTATTCAGATTATCCTGATTTTCCTCGTCGGCTATCTGAATTTTACACAATTACCAAATATTAATATCACAAATAATATTTGAGTATAGCCAATCACATGACACGCACTTTTAACCAAAAGCGTCGAGCATTGCGACTTTTACTCTATTTATATAGTATGCATCATTACACACTAGTACTGAAATTTAAATTACAATACCGACTGAAATATAAAGCTACAATACTAGTAGTAGGCATCCGTAGTTTTTTTTTTTCTAACACATACACACATATATTTTATTATTATTACTACTACCGTTCCTGTCATCACATTCACTGATATGGATTCATCCAAAAATCCATATTACGCTCATCGTATTTCCATACGAGGCGTTCTCCCACCTGTCGCATTCTCTCACTGCTTTCTAAAATTTCCTCCCCAAAAGTCCTAAGTTCTTGGACATTTACTGCACTCATTGGGGGTGCAGGTTCTAGGACTGGGTTTGGAATTTGTGGTACGGGTTCCTGATACGGAAGCATAGGGGCCTGGTACGGGTATGGATTCTCTAAAATTTCCCTAACATATGCATCACTAATGTTGTAGGGATCTTGAGGATCTAACCCTGGGTAAGCTCCTAAGTTGGGCATTGGCACGTTTTCCTGTATGGGGTTTTGTTGCACGTAGTCCCTAACATCGTCCCACCAGGGGTCGTAGTTATTTGGTTCTAGGGGATCTGGTGCAGGTACCCTAGGTATCTCCTCCGGGTTGTAATCAGGCATTTCTATCTGGTTTTCTACTTCCATGGGTTGGTCAGGATTTTGTGGTTGGGGTGCTAGCATTTGTTCCAGGTTTGGGTCAGCAGCAGTGGTTGCTAAAATATGGATATTAGCGATACCCCTATTGAGCATATCCTGATTATAAGCATCAGTCTCTCTTTTTGCCGCGGCTAACACTCGCTGTTCCCGCAACTTTTTCATTCTTTTCCTACGCTCGTGAGCTCCCCTACTGAACCATCCCCTCTTTTTCTGAGGAAACGGCTCTTCAGACTGAGCCTTAAACACAAAGATTCCTTCTTCCGTGTCAGCAGAATACCCTGAGAGGGCAGGCTGAGAAGAGGAGGTGCCTTCGCTCCAAGGCGAACCAGACAGTTGACGATAGGCGTCAGAAGGTCCTTGGTCGCTCATACTGTAAACTAACAAATAGTCAGATAACACATAGCAAGAAATACAATTATACACGTATTTCCATAATTTATTTCCTAACACTTTGAATTTTTGATGTCAGCAGAACACTTCTGTGGCTGAATCAGTGGCATAGCTCTGATACCACCTTCTGTCACAGCCCCCGATCCCTATCTCCCGGGAACGGGCGGCCGTGAGCCAGTTTCGGTGGTATCACGTTTATTTATCCAATTTGGCAGCGGAAATTTTCATCAGGACCGTAGTTAGGAAATATTTAATCAGAGTAAACCACCTCGTTTAATAATATTAAACATATGGGTAAAACCCAAGTTTTCAATACACACATTTTATAGGAATAAATCCTATTTATTTAATAAAAACATCCATTTTATTCTTAGGTAACTTTATTGCCACTTTTCCAAGCCTTCAGTGCTGTCCAGCTGGCTTCTATTTGGCTTTCACATATTGTTACCTGAAACGCGTTTTAAAAACATTTTGTCAGTGGGAAATACTCGTGAGTGAATCCCATTTTAATGAAATTTAATTAAAACCATTTTCACAGTGTACAGTTTTGAGGGCGCATCCGCAATTACATTTGTTTACAGGTAATACCAATTAACATCCATGGTACTGTCATCTGACTTATGGTCATGTTACTCCTCTCCCCAGGTGGTAACAAAATTTGTATACAAAACCCCAAATATACCATCATAATTGTACCCTTACAAATACTCAATAACTGTCTTTCACATGAAGAAATATTTAAGGTTTTGTAAAAACAGTTTGCAAAAAGGAGATTACTCACATTGCTGTCTTAAGTTATTCTTTAGGGTTTCCTGTTGAATATCTATAATTTACACAAATGCACGTGTGTTAGTATAATAACCCATTTTAACATTAGTAATACCCTCCCCGAGACGACATTCCAACGACTACGTCGGGCAGAACCACGACAGCCGTTACGGAACCCTAGATCAATCGGGCAGCGTATCTAATACGTCTCCAGGGGTTACAATACTTACATCGTAGCAGAACCTCGCTATTTTAGGGGGTATAATGCCCGGGTATAGTAACGCCACTACAGAAAATTAAGAAAGAAAGAAAGATTTTGAACGACGGACTGAAGACCCGATGCGTGCTATTTATAGGGCTGAATTCGGACTTCCTCGCGGCCCGCGTGGGATATGGGCAGGGCTTACGCGGCCCGCATTGACTCCGGTCAACTGCGTAGCTTGGCCCGGTCATCGTATAGCTTCGCCGTGTGTTGGGCCACATGGCGGCCCAGGGCTACGCCACATTCCAGATCGCTCGCGGCCCGCGTTAACTTAAACGGAACCATACGCGGCCCGCATGAACTAAAGATTTCCCCGGAGTCCATTTACATATTAATGCGGCCCGCCTTAGGTTGAGGTGAGGTCCTACGCGGCCCGCCTCAGCTTAATCTTTTAAGGTTTTTAATTTATTTTATATGTTATTTTGTATTTTGGGTTCGGTTTTCACATACGGGGCACATACAAAAACATATTGGGGTATTTTAAGATATATTAGGGTGTCAGAAATATTATGAGGGTGTCGGTTTTACCGAGGGTTGTTATATCCTCCCCACCTTGTTTTAGAGCTCGTCCTCGAGATCTACTGGAACAAATGTGGATATTTCTTTTGCATTTCCGACTCAAGCTCCCATGTGTATTCAGGTCCTCTTTTGGAGTCCCACTTTACTTTGACCAGAACTAATCTCTTATGCTTGAGATTCTTAATTTTCCCATCTTCAATTTGTAGAGGCCTTTCTACAAATTTGAGTTGTTCATTAACCTCTATATCCTTGAGAGGTACTACGAGTGATTCATCAGCTAGACACTTTTTGAGATTAGATACATAATATACATCATGTATTCCTGCCATTTCCTCTGGCAGTTGTAGCTTATAGGCTACAGGTCCTATTCTTTTAAGAATCTTGAAAGGTCCAATATACCTGGGACTTAGCTTTCCTCTTTTAATGAATCTTACCACTCCTTTCCAAGGAGAGACTTTTAATAATACTCTATCTCCTACTTGAAATTCTAACGGTTTACGTCTGTTATTAGCGTAGCTCTTTTGTCGATCACGTGCTGCTTTTAGTCGTTCCTTGACTTGAATGATTTTGTCAGTTGTTTCTTGTACTATCTCAGGTCCAGATAATTGTTTTTCCCCAATTTCTGCCCAACAGACTGGGGTTCTGCACTTTCGTCCATAAAGTGCTTCGAATGGTGCAGCATTGATACTTGTGTGATAACTGTTGTTATAAGAAAATTCTATTAAAGGTAAGTGTCTGTCCCAATTACCTCCGAAATCAATTACACAAGCTCTAAGCATGTCTTCCGTCGTCTGAATGGTTCTTTCGCTTTGTCCGTCCGTTTGAGGATGATAAGCTGTGCTTAGATTTAACCTGGTTCCCATTGCTTTTTGGAAACTTGACCAAAAATGAGAAGTAAATCGGCTATCTCTATCAGAAACAATTGATAAAGGAATGCCATGTAAAGAAACGATTTCTTTTACATACAATTTGGCTAATTGTTCCATACTAAAGGTTTCCTTCATTGGTAAGAAATGAGCTGATTTGGTTAGCCTATCTACAATCACCCAGATTGTATCATTACCTTTTCTTGTTTTGGGTAATTTGGTAACAAAATCCATTGTTATCAATTCCCATTTCCAAACTGGCATTTCTAATTGTTGCAATAATCCTGAGGGTTTCTGATGTTCAGCTTTAACTTGTGAACAAGTTAAACATTTAGAAACATAGGCTGCTACATCCTTTTTCATTCCTATCCACCAGAAATTTTTCCTTAAATCCTGGTACATTTTATCACTTCCTGGATGCATCGTATATTTAGACTTATGAGCTTCTTCTAATATATGGTGACGTAAATTTCCTAATTTAGGTATCCACATTCTCTTTTTATGGAATCTCCAAATTCCATCTGTTCCTTGTTCTAATTCCTTAATCATTCCTTTTAATTTTTCAGTATCTTCCTTGATTACTGATTCTTGAACTTTCCTAATCTGGTCATTTAAATCTACTTGAAGATTTAATTTAAGAGAACGTACCCTTTTTGGCTTTTCATGATACTTTCGACTTAAAGCATCTGCCACTACATTTGCTTTTCCTGCATGATACTGGATATCACAATCATAATCACTAAGTAATTCCATCCAGCGTCTTTGTCTCATATTCAACTCTTTTTGCCCAAAAACATACATTAAACTCTTATGATCTGTGAATATGGTAAACTTACTACCATAAAGATAATGTCTCCAAATTTTAAGGGCAAAAATTATAGCTCCTAATTCCAAATCATGGGTTGAATAATTTTCTTCATGATTCTTAAGCTGTCTAGATGCGTAAGCTATAACCTTTTGACGTTGCATCAACACACATCCATAACCTAACTTAGAAGCGTCACAAAAGACTACAAAGTCTTCAGTTCCTTCTGGTAACGCTAGTATGGGTGTATGGGTTAATCTTTGCTTAAGAATTCTAAAGGCTTCTTCTTGTTTTGGTCCCCATTCAAACTTAACAGATTTACAGGTTAACTTGGTTAAAGGAATGGCTATTCTAGAAAAATCTCGGATAAATCTTCTATAATAACCGGCTAATCCTAAGAAACTTCTAACCTCAGTTGGTGACTCTGGGGTTTTCCATTTGGTAATTGCCTCGATCTTTGTTGGATCTACATGAATTCCTTCATGGTTAACTAAATGTCCGAGGAATTGCACCTGTTCTAACCAAAATTCGCACTTTGAGAACTTAGCATAAAGCTTTTCTTTTCTCAGTAAACTTAAAAATAAGTGCAAGTGCATTGCATGCTCTTCTTTACTTTTAGAGTAAATTAGAATATCATCTATGAAGACAATTATGAATTTATCCAAATATGGCTTACATATTCGGTTCATCATGTCCATAAATGCGGCTGGGGCATTGGTTAAACCAAATGGCATGATAGTAAATTCATAATGACCATACCTCGTTCTGAATGCGGTTTTAGGAATGTCCTCTTCCTGTACCTTTAATTGATGATACCCTGATCTTAAATCGATTTTAGAGAAAAATCGAGCTCCCTGAAGTTGATCGAACAAATCATTGATCCTCGGTAATGGATACCGATTCTTAATCGTGACTTTGTTTAATTCACGGTAGTCAATGCACATACGCATTGATCCGTCCTTCTTTTTAACGAATAAAATCGGCGCTCCCCATGGCGATGAACTTGGCTGTATGAATCCTTTCTCCAACAATTCATCTAGCTGGTTCTTCAGTTCTTGCATTTGCGCGGGTGCCAAACGGTACGGTGCTTTGGCAATCGGTGCTGTCCCTGGTAACAGGTGAATTCTGAATTCAACTTCCCTGTCTGGCGGTAGTCCTGGCAATTCTTCCGGAAAGACATCTGAAAACTGGGACACTACTGGAATGTCTTTTAATTCTTTTCCTTTAGTGTTAGTGATTATAGAAATCAAATACACTATAGATCCTTTCCTTATATAACTTGCAGTTTTCATCACAGAGATGAATTTAGTGGATCTAGATGGTTTATCTCCTTTAATTGTGATCTTTTCACCTCTTGGTGATTTTACTTGAATTGACTTTTGATCACATAAGATATTGGCTTTATTGGCTATTAACCAATCCATTCCTAACACGACATCAAATCCTACCAGATTCATTGGGTAAAGGTTTGCAATAAATTTTTGATTAAAAATTTCTATTCTTGCTCCTTGCAAGACTTCAGAAATCTTAACGGTTTCTCCATTTGCGGTTTCTACTAGACATTCTTGTGGTAGTTTAGTTAATGATTGATTTAGGAATTTGCAAAATGAAGTATTAATAAAACTTTGGTTGGCACCAGAGTCAAATAATACTTTAGCAAAAATATCATTAACTAAAAACGTACCAGCAATGACGTCCGGAATTAGTCTAGCTTCATCTGCGTTTAGAACGAAGGCTCTAGCATTTTTAGTGTTCTTGTTGTTTGCAGCTGGGGCTAACTTTGGACAGTTTGTCTTAATATGACCTTTTTCTCCACAGTTGTAGCAGAATCCATTACTGGATTTCTTCTTGCAATTCTCTTCCTTGTGTCCTGGGGCCTTGCAAAAATTACAATAAATAGAGCATCTTCCAGAATGCTTTTTCTTGCAGTTTCTGCAGTATGGTGCAGAGGTAGAACCTATATTCCTACGGTTGGAATTCCCCGAACGGAATTCTTGAGTAAGCCTTTGGGTTAGGTTTCTCCTCTGGTCTTCTTCTCTAGTTCTCACTAGTTCATCAGTCAAGGTATTGGCTAGTTCTACAGCTTCCTCTATGGTTTGGGGTCTAGCTGCCTTGACTACATGTCTAATTTCTCCAATTAATCCCCAGATGTAACGGGAGATTAACACTGGTTCAGGTGATGCAAGGGTAGGTACTATTCTAGCATATTCAAAGAATGTGGTAGTGTAACCCTTATTATCTACCCCGGTCATTCTGAGATTCAGAAACTTATTTGCTATTTGTTCCTTTTCATTAGGAGGGCAGAATTTCCTTTCTACCATGTTTTTAAATTCCTCCCATTCCATGTTATAAACCCTATCACTTCCTCTTGACTGGAGGATAGTGTTCCACCATTCTAAGGCTGCGTTTTTAAACAGATTTGAAGTAAACATTATCTTATCTTTTTCAGCACATTTGCTTATTTTTAGAACAGCCTCAGTTTTCTCTATCCAGCGTAAGGCTGCAATGGGTCCTTCATTGCCCGAGAATTCTATTGGTTTACAGGACCAGAATTCTTTGTAAGAACAACCATATGGCATGGTTCTTCTTTTTTTGGGAATGGGCGCTTGAAGTACGAGTCCATTGTTCACGCTGTGTTCCGGTTCACTTGGTCGTTTACTGCTATGCTTACTTTTATTATTCGCTTCTTGAACTGTTTGAATAATAAATGGCATTGCATCTATAATTCCTTGTGCCACTATGTGTTGAACGGCACTATTATCCATTTGGTTTCCATTGTTGTTTGGATTCTCATTAACCACGTTATTGTTACTCTGGTTATCGTTATTCAGATTATCCTGATTTTCCTCGTCGGCTATCTGAATTTTACACAATTACCAAATATTAATATCACAAATAATATTTGAGTATAGCCAATCACATGACACGCACTTTTAACCAAAAGCGTCGAGCATTGCGACTTTTACTCTATTTATATAGTATGCATCATTACACACTAGTACTGAAATTTAAATTACAATACCGACTGAAATATAAAGCTACAATACTAGTAGTAGGCATCCGTAGTTTTTTTTTTCTAACACATACACACATATATTGTATTATTATTACTACTACCGTTCCTGTCATCACATTCACTGATATGGATTCATCCAAAAATCCATATTACGCTCATCGTATTTCCATACGAGGCGTTCTCCCACCTGTCGCATTCTCTCACTGCTTTCTAAAATTTCCTCCCCAAAAGTCCTAAGTTCTTGGACATTTACTGCACTCATTGGGGGTGCAGGTTCTAGGACTGGGTTTGGAATTTGTGGTACGGGTTCCTGATACGGAAGCATAGGGGCCTGGTACGGGTATGGATTCTCTAAAATTTCCCTAACATATGCATCACTAATGTTGTAGGGATCTTGAGGATCTAACCCTGGGTAAGCTCCTAAGTTGGGCATTGGCACGTTTTCCTGTATGGGGTTTTGTTGCACGTAGTCCCTAACATCGTCCCACCAGGGGTCGTAGTTATTTGGTTCTAGGGGATCTGGTGCAGGTACCCTAGGTATCTCCTCCGGGTTGTAATCAGGCATTTCTATCTGGTTTTCTACTTCCATGGGTTGGTCAGGATTTTGTGGTTGGGGTGCTAGCATTTGTTCCAGGTTTGGGTCAGCAGCAGTGGTTGCTAAAATATGGATATTAGCGATACCCCTATTGAGCATATCCTGATTATAAGCATCAGTCTCTCTTTTTGCCGCGGCTAACACTCGCTGTTCCCGCAACTTTTTCATTCTTTTCCTACGCTCGTGAGCTCCCCTACTGAACCATCCCCTCTTTTTCTGAGGAAACGGCTCTTCAGACTGAGCCTTAAACACAAAGATTCCTTCTTCCGTGTCAGCAGAATACCCTGAGAGGGCAGGCTGAGAAGAGGAGGTGCCTTCGCTCCAAGGCGAACCAGACAGTTGACGATAGGCGTCAGAAGGTCCTTGGTCGCTCATACTGTAAACTAACAAATAGTCAGATAACACATAGCAAGAAATACAATTATACACGTATTTCCATAATTTATTTCCTAACACTTTGAATTTTTGATGTCAGCAGAACACTTCTGTGGCTGAATCAGTGGCATAGCTCTGATACCACCTTCTGTCACAGCCCCCGATCCCTATCTCCCGGGAACGGGCGGCCGTGAGCCAGTTTCGGTGGTATCACGTTTATTTATCCAATTTGGCAGCGGAAATTTTCATCAGGACCGTAGTTAGGAAATATTTAATCAGAGTAAACCACCTCGTTTAATAATATTAAACATATGGGTAAAACCCAAGTTTTCAATACACACATTTTATAGGAATAAATCCTATTTATTTAATAAAAACATCCATTTTATTCTTAGGTAACTTTATTGCCACTTTTCCAAGCCTTCAGTGCTGTCCAGCTGGCTTCTATTTGGCTTTCACATATTGTTACCTGAAACGCGTTTTAAAAACATTTTGTCAGTGGGAAATACTGGTGAGTGAATCCCATTTTAATGAAATTTAATTAAAACCATTTTCACAGTGTACAGTTTTGAGGGCGCATCCGCAATTACATTTGTTTACAGGTAATACCAATTAACATCCATGGTACTGTCATCTGACTTATGGTCATGTTACTCCTCTCCCCAGGTGGTAACAAAATTTGTATACAAAACCCCAAATATACCATCATAATTGTACCCTTACAAATACTCAATAACTGTCTTTCACATGAAGAAATATTTAAGGTTTTGTAAAAACAGTTTGCAAAAAGGAGATTACTCACATTGCTGTCTTAGGTTATTCTTTAGGGTTTCCTGGTGAATATCTATAATTTACACAAATGCACGTGTGTTAGTATAATAACCCATTTTAACATTAGTAATACCCTCCCCGAGACGGCATTCCAACGACTACGTCGGGCAGAACCACGACAGCCGTTACGGAACCCTAGATCAATCGGGCAGCGTATCTAATACGTCTCCAGGGGTTACAATACTTACATCGTAGCAGAACCTCGCTATTTTAGGGGGTATAATGCCCGGGTATAGTAACGCCACTACAGAAAATTAAGAAAGAAAGAAAGATTTTGAACGACGGACTGAAGACCCGATGCGTGCTATTTATAGGGCTAAATTCGGACTTCCTCGCGGCCCGCGTGGGATATGGGCAGGGCTTACGCGGCCCGCATTGACTCCGGTCAACTGCGTAGCTTGGCCCGGTCATCGTATAGCTTCGCCGTGTGTTGGGCCACGTGGCGGCCCAGGGCTACGCCACATTCCAGATCGCTCGCGGCCCGCGTTAACTTAAACGGAACCATACGCGGCCCGCATGAACTAAAGATTTCCCCGGAGTCCATTTACATTTTAATGCGGCCCGCCTTAGGTTGAGGTGAGGTCCTACGCGGCCCGCCTCAGCTTAATCTTTTAAGGTTTTTAATTTATTTTATATGTTATTTTGTATTTTGGGTTCGGTTTTCACATACGGGGCACATACAAAAACATATTGGGGTATTTTAAGATATATTAGGGTGTCAGAAATATTATGAGGGTGTCGGTTTTACCGAGGGTTGTTATATCCTCCCCACCTTGTTTTAGAGCTCGTCCTCGAGATCTACTGGAACAAGTGTGGATATTTCTTTTGCATTTCCGACTCAAGCTCCCATGTGTATTCAGGTCCTCTTTTGGAGTCCCACTTTACTTTGACCATAACTAATCTCTTATGCTTGAGATTCTTAATTTTCCTATCTTCAATTTGTAGAGGCCTTTCTACAAATTTGAGTTGTTCATTAACCTCTATATCCTTGAGAGGTACTACGAGTGATTCATCAGCTAGACACTTTTTGAGATTAGATACATGAAATACATCATGTATTCCTGCCATTTCCTCTGGCAGTTGTAGCTTATAGGCTACAGGTCCTATTCTTTTAAGAATCTTGAAAGGTCCAATATACCTGGGACTTAGCTTTCCTCTTTTAATGAATCTTACCACTCCTTTCCAAGGAGAGACTTTTAATAATACTCTATCTCCTACTTGAAATTCTAACGGTTTACGTCTGTTATTAGCGTAGCTCTTTTGTCGATCACGTGCTGCTTTTAGTCGTTCCTTGACTTGAATGATTTTGTCAGTTGTTTCTTGTACTATCTCAGGTCCAGATAATTGTTTTTCCCCAATTTCTGCCCAACAGACTGGGGTTCTGCACTTTCGTCCATAAAGTGCTTCGAATGGTGCAGCATTGATACTTGTGTGATAACTGTTGTTATAAGAAAATTCTATTAAAGGTAAGTGTTCGTCCCAATTACCTCCGAAATCAATTACACAAGCTCTAAGCATGTCTTCCGTCGTCTGAATGGTTCTTTCGCTTTGTCCGTCCGTTTGAGGATGATAAGCTGTGCTTAGATTTAACCTGGTTCCCATTGCTTTTTGGAAACTTGACCAAAAATGAGAAGTAAATCGGCTATCTCTATCAGAAACAATTGATAAAGGAATGCCATGTAAAGAAACGATTTCTTTTACATACAATTTGGCTAATTGTTCCATACTAAAGGTTTCCTTCATTGGTAAGAAATGAGCTGATTTGGTTAGCCTATCTACAATCACCCAGATTGTATCATTACCTTTTCTTGTTTTGGGTAATTTGGTAACAAAATCCATTGTTATCAATTCCCATTTCCAAACTGGCATTTCTATTGTTGCAATAATCCTGAGGGTTTCTGATGTTCAGCTTTAACTTGTGAACAAGTTAAACATTTAGAAACATAGGCTGCTACATCCTTTTTCATTCCTATCCACCAGAAATTTTTCCTTAAATCCTGGTACATTTTATCACTTCCTGGATGCATCGTATATTTAGACTTATGAGCTTCTTCTAATATATGGTGACGTAAATTTCCTAATTTAGGTATCCACATTCTCTTTTTATGGAATCTCCAAATTCCATCTGTTCCTTGTTCTAATTCCTTAATCATTCCTTTTAATTTTTCAGTATCTTCCTTGATTACTGATTCTTGAACTTTCCTAATCTGGTCATTTAAATCTACTTGAAGATTTAATTTAAGAGAACGTACCCTTTTTGGCTTTTCATGATACTTTCAACTTAAAGCATCTGCCACTACATTTGCTTTTCCTGCATGATACTGGATATCACAATCATAATCACTAAGTAATTCCATCCAGCGTCTTTGTCTCATATTCAACTCTTTTTGCCCAAAAACATACCTTAAACTCTTATGATCTGTGAATATGGTAAACTTACTACCATAAAGATAATGTCTCCAAATTTTAAGGGCAAAAATTATAGCTCCTAATTCCAAATCATGGGTTGAATAATTTTCTTCATGATTCTTAAGCTGTCTAGATGCGTAAGTGATGCGTGTTAGTGTGTATATGTTTTTAATAAATAATTAAGCCCTTTTTACACTTTTAACCAAGTTTTAAATTTATAAAACACGATATTCACTAACACTAAACACACATATGGGCAAGTGCACCCATCGTGGACGTAGTATAGTGTTGGTAAGATACCGAGGTCGTCCAAGGACACAAGAGCTTTTAATACCGGTTTATCCTCAACGTCTAACCAAATCAAAAAGTTAGAAAAATGTTTTAAACTAAGAAAAATAAAAACTAACTAAATGCTGAAAAATAAAAATAAAATAAAAACAGATAGACAAGATGAATCACTTGGATCCGACACGTGTATTAGTATAACCTTTGATTATTTTTGCACTTTTGCACTTGTTTAAGAGATTATCTTAGTTATTGTAGTAGGCCCCTCTTTTGAAGGCGACGTTACCCTCAACCCAGTAGTTTGAGTCAGCAAGGATACAATCCTAAAGGGTCGGATTATTGAAAGATAATGAATTAAGTTATTAATGCAAATTATGGTAGGCCCCGCTTTTGGCGGTGACGTTACCCTCGGCTAAGTAGTCTGAGTCAGCAGGGATACAGTCCTAAATAGCCGGGTTATAGTATTAATAGTAGTTAGCTTATGAGGGGGTCAAAGAGTTTGGATCCCCGCCATCCAATACCTATGGGCATTGAAGGAGATCCTACTAAATTTGACCCAGGTCCCAAGCAGGACCTCTAAACGCTGAACAAGGGCAAGACCTTTACCAAACCGTTCCCTTAACCCCCGACCAGGTAGCCAACATACCTCCATATAGACCGTGGAGATATGAATGGTGAAAATCTTTTATTTTATATAGACAGTAAAATAATGCCAAGACACCACGGACAAACGATAAGGAAAGATCACCTTCAACATAAGTAACTAGTTATTAAAGTCATTAATACAAAACCAAATAAAAAGTGCAAAAGATTAAAAATAAAAAGTATTATACTAAACACTTGTCTTCACCAAGTGATGTAAGAGACTTAGGCAAACATGGCCTTGATTGTCAAGAACTCTTACGATCAATCTTGGATCCCGAGACGACTCACACACTCTACGATGGACAATGGATGATGGTGGTGGATGATGGTGTTATGGTGGTGGTGGGTGGTGGATGAGGTGTGAGAGAGGTGGTGTGCCAAGGGATGAGAGAGAATGAAACCAAGCTCCTCTATTTATAGGCTGGACAGAACGCTGGACACGGCCCCGTGTCCGCTGGACACGGCCCCGTGCCCGTCTGACACTCTCTCTCTTCATTAATTGTAATTGCGAATTACAATTAATGCACCTGCTGTACTTTCAACACGCCCCCGTGCTCGCTGGACACGGCCCCGTGTCCATCAATGGAAGCTTCTACTGGTTTGTCTTATCTGCTGCTTCCTGGGCACGCCCCCGTGTTCGCTGGACACGGGGCGTGTTCAGACTCTGTTTTCTTCTCTTTGTCTTGGGAGGTGCCGTTGAGGGTCCGGGCAGTCCACTTTTGTTCCTTTTCTTGTATTTATGGTAGAATTAGGGGTCTTTTTGCTTCTTTTGTGGTTTTGAGCTCATTTCATCCTGAAAATACAAAAGAAAGACAAAAACACTCTTTTTCCAACATTAGTACTTAAAAAGGGTTAGTTTTATGCCTTAATTGATGTGTTTTATATGTTGCATTTTACACACATCAAATACCCCCACACTTGAACTTTTGCTTGTCCTCAAGCAAAACTCTTTTAATGTGGCTTATACTCCCAAATGGAATAGGTAGAAGAGAAGTTTTTTTTTTTTTTTAGCTTGTCCTAGAGTGTCGGGAATCCAAGGTTTGTATAGGTTTTATTTTTATTTTATTTACAATCCTATTCGTCATGATTTATTTTGAACTTTTCATAAGATAAACTACTTATTTGGGCATAACATGCCTTTTTAAAATTCCATTTATATACAAGTTCACATACCTCACAGGAGATCACTCAATCACTCGGCCGAAGGTGTATATTTAAGTGAATCGCTCGAGAGCGGCACGGACTTACGTTTTCCATAGGCTTGCCAAGCGATCAATCCTCCTCCTTTTTAACTTTTTACCTTTGTAAATATCAAGAGGACTTTTGGGGTGAAGGCTTGGGTTTAAAGGTGGGTAGTTGGTTAGTGGTTAGTAAAAGGGGCGAAAATCGTAACAAGTGTCGGTTTTCATAAAATACCTTATTTTTAGTGACATTTATTTTTGAAGTATTTCTCCAAACAAGCTTTTGTAGCTTTTGTTTGTTTTTGACTTCATTATTCATAATTTTTTTTTTTTCGTCACGTAAAGGGTATGTTTATGAAAAACCGAGCTTGTTACTAAAATAAGGGTGAAAAAAATGAAAAAGGTTTTTGGTGGGTAAAAAAAAAATTGTTTTGGGGGTAATGAAATGAAAGGTTTAGGCTCAAAGGGGTTTTTCTAGGGGGGTTTTGGGTAGGTAAAAAAAATGAAAAATAATGGTTTTGAAAGAAAAATAGTTAGTCCTAATGCCTCCATCATTTACTTACTTGGGTTTAAGTTGGTAAGGACCGGGAATGTATCGTCGTGGCAAGTTCTAGATTTGTAAAGATCGAGCGGCTATTCACACAAGAAACGAAAAATGAGCATTTAATCTAAATATGTATATTTTTATGCTCAATAAAGGCTCAAAACTCACTTTTGTGGGAATGGGTTTTTAATGTGACCAAGCATATATAATCGAATTTTTAACTAGACTTGTTATACCGTTTCATAATTTTCTTATGTTAGTTCTTTTTATCACGACGCTATCGGTTGTAAAAAAATATAACCCTTTTATAACTTGTTATTCCCAACTTAAACTAAGACAAGTAAATAAAAAAAAAATGAAAAAAAGTTTTTGAAAAAATTTGGGGTGTTTAGCGGTTCCAATAGAGTTTTGTGTAAGGCTTGTTTTAGGATTTTGCAAAATTTCAAGGTTTTAGCATTCCCCCCCCCCCCACACTTAAATTACACATTGTCCTCAATGTGTCCAAAAATAAAGTTTTTGGTTGATTAGAATATGTAAAAGTGTGTTTAAAAACAAAGTTTTGTGTTACTGGCGCTCTGGACACGGCCCCGTGTTGACCGGGCACGGCCCCGTGGTCAAGTGCCAGTAACAAAAATTATAGAATTGAAACAGAAGCCTGGACACGGGGGCGTGTCCGCTGAACACGGCCCGTGTCCAGTTACCTGAACTGGGTGATTTCCTGCAGGGGGCTCAGCACGGGGCCGTGTTGGTTGGGCACGGCCCGTGTGGAGCCTTCTGTTAGGGAGATTTTTGTCGGTTTGTTCTGTTTTTCTGCATGGTTCCATTTTTTCTCGTTCCCTTTTTCATCCATTACCACCATGAGTGTGATTTATTCTGCAAAAACTAAAAGATTAGACTAAACTAAGGATAGGTCCGCGGAATGCCTCCGTGGTGCGCCACGTTTATAAGGGTCCTTGGCTAGACCCGATTCCCGGTCACACGTCTTTTGATTGGAGTGCCTTGCCTCCCAAGTTACACCGTCGGAGAGCGGCATCCAAGCTTGAATCAATAACCTTCATGTAGTGGACCGGGTCGTCATCCTCTATTCTCTTCCCAACTCCAAACTTTACCTCATCGTCCCCATATCTCAAAGTTAGTGTCCCGTCATTCATGTCCACTACTGCTTGTGCGGTGGCAAGGAAAGGCCTCCCTAGAATAAGGGGGACCTCGGTGTCTTCCTCCATGTCGAGTATGACAAAGTCAACAGGATAAACGAATCTGCTTACCCTTACCAAGACATTCTCGATGACACCTTGCGGGAACTTGACCGATCGATCAGCGAGTTGTATGCTTATTTTTGTGGGGCTTGTGGTTCCCAAGCCAAGCCTTTTGAACATTGAAGAGGGCATGAGGTTAATGCTAGCCCCTAAGTCGGCCAAGGCATTGCGGACGGGAGATTCCCCTATTGAGCATGGAATCGTGAAACTTCCGGGATCAATCTTCTTTTGGGGTAGTTTATTGAGTACGAGGGCAGAGCATTCTTCGCCTAAGTTAACTAATTGCAAATTTTCAATTTTCTTTTTATGTGTAAGGAAGTCCCTCATAAATTTAGAGTATTTGGGCATTTGGGTTAGGACTTCGATAAAAGGAATATTGACATGCAATTGTTTTAGTAAACTTTCGAATTTTGCGAATTGCTCATTGGTTTTCTGACGAATTAACCTACCGGGGTACGGAACTCGAGGGGCCTTGGTAGGCTCTGTTGATGGGGGAGTGTCCTTCTCCTGCAGATGTGTTGGCGTTGATTCTTCCGTTGCTGGAGGTACTTCTGCAGGCCCTACGGTGCGGTTTCGTAGTGTGATGAGGTGAACTTGCGCCTTTGGGTTGGTTTCGGTATTGCTAGGTAATGCGCCTTGTGGTCTTTCGGAAAAATTTTGAGCTAGTTGATTTATTTGTTTTTCTATGTTTTGAATGCTAGCTTGTTGATTCCTAAAATTTGATTCTAATTGTAGGAATCTTTCCGAATTTTTCTTATCAGTGTCGGAGACAAGGCGAGATATGGTATCTTCGAGCCTCTCTCTTCCACTTTGTTGAGTGAAATTTTGCGACTCATTTCTTGATTGCTGAAAGTTTGTTCGTTGCGGTTGTTGGTTACTACTATTGCCGGGCTCCCTCCAACCAAGGTTTGGGTGGTTTCGCCATCCTTGGTTGTAGGTCCCCGTTGGAGGACCCGACGGCCTAGGTCTATTATCAATGTAGTTTACCATTTCTTGTTGATCGTCCGTTTCTTTCATGCAACTCCAATTTTCATGTGACCCACCACACCCTTCACAAGCCATGACCGAGACTGTTTTGGTCATTTCTAATTTTTTTATTTTTGAAGAAAGGGCCTCGATTTGGGCTTGTAAAGAGGTGCTTTCGTCTACCTTATGGGCGCCCGGGGCGATAGATTTATTTCCCCGGGGAGTGTGCCACTGAAAATTGGTTTGAGCAATTTCCTCAATCTGATTATATATTTCGTGTGGGCGACGATTACCTAAAAGTCCCCCGGAGCTAGAATCAAGTGTCTGCCTAGTATGTGGCAACAACCCATTGTAGAAAGTGGATACTTGTTGCCATATTGCGAGGCCGTGATGGGGACACTTGCGTAATAGCTCCTTGAACCTTTCCCAAGTTTCATATAAGGATTCCCCGTCCTCTTGTGAGTATGTGTTAATTTCAGCCATTAATTTAGCAGTTTTAGAAGGAGGGAAATACTTATATAGAAATTTTTGGGCTAGTTCATCCCAGGTGTTTACCGATCCAGCTGGGAGGGTGTTGAGCCAAGCTTTCGCTCGGTCTTTTAGTGAGAATGGAAACATACGAAGGCGGATGGCGTCGTTTGATGCTCCATTGATCCGAAAGGTATCACATATTTCTAAGAAATTAGTTATATGTAGATGGGGATCCTCGTCCGCGAGCCCGTGAAAGGTCGCGGAGTTTTGGAGCATTTGTATCAAGTGCGGTCGAAGTTCGAAGTTATTGGCTTCGACATTCGGGGCATTGATAGCGGCGCCGAGATTACCTACGGTGGGCCGTAAGTAATCCATGAGGGTACGTTGGTCCGCCATTGGGGGTGGATCACCCGAAACCTTCTCTTGGTTTTTGGCTTTTAACCTTTTTCTGAGAAAGCGTTCGGGTTCTTCTAATGGTTCCTTTATGTCTTTATTGGAACTGGAGCTCATACACTACGTGAAGTTGGTGTCGGGTTCCAAGTCCTGCAATAAAAACAGAAAAGAATGTTGGTCAGAAGGTTCACCACGGCCCCGTGTCTAGCGAACACGGCCCCGTGGTCGGAGTTACAGTGGTTGTTTTTCAGATCCCAGTTACTGGAAGTTGGACACGGCCCCGTGTTGCACCGACACGGCCCCGTGGTCAGCCTTCTGTAACTTGAAAAACAAAAACTGCCAGTAACGTTGCTGAGCACGGCCCGTGTCCGACCAGGCACGGCCCCGTGCTGAGCTCTGCAGAAGCTGAAAAATCTAAAAAAAAATCCTAAAAATTAAAGAAAAATAAAAAGATGATTAGGCCGTTGATTCCTAACTTTCTTAAAATCCTTGTGTCCCCGGCAGCGGCGCCAAAAACTTGATGCGTGTTAGTGTGTATATGTTTTTAATAAATAATTAAGCCCTTTTTACACTTTTAACCAAGTTTTAAATTTATAAAACACGATATTCACTAACACTAAACACACATATGGGCAAGTGCACCCATCGTGGACGTAGTATAGTGTTGGTAAGATACCGAGGTCGTCCAAGGACACAAGAGCTTTTAATACCGGTTTATCCTCAACGTCTAACCAAATCAAAAAGTTAGAAAAATGTTTTAAACTAAGAAAAATAAAAACTAACTAAATGCTGAAAAATAAAAATAAAATAAAAACAGATAGACAAGATGAATCACTTGGATCCGACACGTGTATTAGTATAACCTTTGATTATTTTCGCACTTTTGCACTTGTTTAAGAGATTATCTTAGTTATTGTAGTAGGCCCCTCTTTTGAAGGCGACGTTACCCTCAACCCAGTAGTTTGAGTCAGCAAGGATACAATCCTAAAGGGTCGGATTATTGAAAGATAATGAATTAAGTTATTAATGCAAATTATGGTAGGCCCCGCTTTTGGCGGTGACGTTACCCTCGGCTAAGTAGTCTGAGTCAGCAGGGATACAGTCCTAAATAGCCGGGTTATAGTATTAATAGTAGTTAGCTTATGAGGGGGTCAAAGAGTTTGGATCCCCGCCATCCAATACCTATGGGCATTGAAGGAGATCCTACTAAATTTGACCCAGGTCCCAAGCAGGACCTCTAAACGCTGAACAAGGGCAAGACCTTTACCAAACCGTTCCCTTAACCCCCGACCAGGTAGCCAACATACCTCCATATAGACCGTGGAGATATGAATGGTGAAAATCTTTTATTTTATATAGACAGTAAAATAATGCCAAGACACCACGGACAAACGATAAGGAAAGATCACCTTCAACATAAGTAACTAGTTATTAAAGTCATTAATACAAAACCAAATAAAAAGTGCAAAAGATTAAAAATAAAAAGTATTATACTAAACACTTGTCTTCACCAAGTGATGTAAGAGACTTAGGCAAACATGGCCTTGATTGTCAAGAACTCTTACGATCAATCTTGGATCCCGAGACGACTCACACACTCTACGATGGACAATGGATGATGGTGGTGGATGATGGTGTTATGGTGGTGGTGGGTGGTGGATGAGGTGTGAGAGAGGTGGTGTGCCAAGGGATGAGAGAGAATGAAACCAAGCTCCTCTATTTATAGGCTGGACAGAACGCTGGACACGGCCCCGTGTCCGCTGGACACGGCCCCGTGCCCGTCTGACACTCTCTCTCTTCATTAATTGTAATTGCGAATTACAATTAATGCGCCTGCTGTACTTTCAACACGCCCCCGTGCTCGCTGGACACGGCCCCGTGTCCAGCAATGGAAGCTTCTACTGGTTTGTCTTATCTGCTGCTTCCTGGGCACGCCCCCGTGTTCGCTGGACACGGGGCGTGTTCAGACTCTGTTTTCTTCTCTTTGTCTTGGGAGGTGCCGTTGAGGGTCCGGGCAGTCCACTTTTGTTCCTTTTCTTGTATTTATGGTAGAATTAGGGGTCTTTTTGCTTCTTTTGTGGTTTTGAGCTCATTTCATCCTGAAAATACAAAAGGAAGACAAAAACACTCTTTTTCCAACATTAGTACTTAAAAAGGGTTAGTTTTATGCCTTAATTGATGTGTTTTATATGTTGCATTTTACACACATCAAATACCCCCACACTTGAACTTTTGCTTGTCCTCAAGCAAAACTCTTTTAATGTGGCTTACACTCCCAAATGGAATAGGTAGAAGAGAAGTTTTTTTTTTTAGCTTGTCCTAGAGTGTCGGGAATCCAAGGTTTGTATAGGTTTTATTTTTATTTTATTTACAATCCTATTCGTCATGATTTATTTTGAACTTTTCATAAGATAAACTACTTATTTGGGCATAACATGCCTTTTTAAAATTCCATTTATATACAAGTTCACATACCTCACGGGAGATCACTCAATCACTCGGCCGAAGGTGTATATTTAAGTGAATCGCTCGAGAGCGGCACGGACTTACGTTTTCCATAGGCTTGCCAAGCGATCAATCCTCCTCCTTTTTAACTTTTTACCTTTGTAAATATCAAGAGGACTTTTGGGGTGAAGGCTTGGGTTTAAAGGTGGGTAGTTGGTTAGTGGTTAGTAAAAGGGGCGAAAATCGTAACAAGTGTCGGTTTTCATAAAATACCTTATTTTTAGTGACATTTATTTTTGAAGTATTTCTCCAAACAAGCTTTTGTAGCTTTTGTTTGTTTTTGACTTCATTATTCATATTTTTTTTTTCGTCACGTAAAGGGTATGTTTATGAAAAACCGAGCTTGTTACTAAAATAAGGGTGAAAAAATGAAAAAGGTTTTTGGTGGGTAAAAAAAAATTGTTTTGGGGGTAATGAAATGAAAGGTTTAGGCTCAAAGGGGTTTTTCTAGGGGGATTTTGGGTAGGTAAAAAAAAATGAAAAATAATGGTTTTGAAAGAAAAATAGTTAGTCCTAATGCCTCCATCATTTACTTACTTGGGTTTAAGTTGGTAAGGACCGGGAATGTATCGTCGTGGCAAGTTCTAGATTTGTAAAGACCGAGCGGCTATTCACACAAGAAACGAAAAATGAGCATTTAATCTAAATATGTATATTTTTATGCTCAATAAAGGCTCAAAACTCACTTTTGTGGGAATGGGTTTTTAATGTGACCAAGCATATATAATCGAATTTTTAACTAGACTTGTTATACCGTTTCATAATTTTCTTATGTTAGTTCTTTTTATCACGACGCTATCGGTTGTAAAAAAAATATAACCCTTTTATAACTTGTTATTCCCAACTTAAACTAAGACAAGTAAATAAAAAAAAATGAAAAAAGTTTTTGAAAAAATTTGGGGTGTTTAGCGGTTCCAATAGAGTTTTGTGTAAGGCTTGTTTTAGGATTTTGCAAAATTTCAAGGTTTTAGCATTCCCCCCCCACACTTAAATTACACATTGTCCTCAATGTGTCCAAAAATAAAGTTTTTGGTTGATTAGAATATGTAAAAGTGTGTTTAAAAACAAAGTTTTGTGTTACTGGCGCTCTGGACACGGCCCCGTGTTGACCGGGCACGGCCCCGTGGTCAAGTGCCAGTAACAAAAATTATAGAATTGAAACAGAAGCCTGGACACGGGGGCGTGTCCGCTGAACACGGCCCGTGTCCAGTTACCTGAACTGGGTGATTTCCTGCAGGGGGCTCAGCACGGGGCCGTGTTGGTTGGGCACGGCCCGTGTGGAGCCTTCTGTTATGGAGATTTTTGTCGGTTTGTTCTGTTTTTCTGCATGGTTCCATTTTTTCTCGTTCCCTTTTTCATCCATTACCACCATGAGTGTGATTTATTCTGCAAAAACTAAAAGATTAGACTAAACTAAGGATAGGTCCGCGGAATGCCTCCGTGGTGCGCCACGTTTATAAGGGTCCTTGGCTAGACCCGATTCCCGGTCACACGTCTTTTGATTGGAGTGCCTTGCCTCCCAAGTTACACCGTCGGAGAGCGGCATCCAAGCTTGAATCAATAACCTTCATGTAGTGGACCGGGTCGTCATCCTCTATTCTCTTCCCAACTCCAAACTTTACCTCATCGTCCCCATATCTCAAAGTTAGTGTCCCGTCATTCATGTCCACTACTGCTTGTGCGGTGGCAAGGAAAGGCCTCCCTAGAATAAGGGGGACCTCGGTGTCTTCCTCCATGTCGAGTATGACAAAGTCAACAGGATAAACGAATCTGCTTACCCTTACCAAGACATTCTCGATGACACCTTGCGGGAACTTGACCGATCGATCAGCGAGTTGTATGCTTATTTTTGTGGGGCTTGTGGTTCCCAAGCCAAGCCTTTTGAACATTGAAGAGGGCATGAGGTTAATGCTAGCCCCTAAGTCGGCCAAGGCATTGCGGACGGGAGATTCCCCTATTGAGCATGGAATCGTGAAACTTCCGGGATCAATCTTCTTTTGGGGTAGTTTATTGAGTACGAGGGCAGAGCATTCTTCGCCTAAGTTAACTAATTGCAAATTTTCAATTTTCTTTTTATGTGTAAGGAAGTCCCTCATAAATTTAGAGTATTTGGGCATTTGGGTTAGGACTTCGATAAAAGGAATATTGACATGCAATTGTTTTAGTAAACTTTCGAATTTTGCGAATTGCTCATTGGTTTTCTGACGAATTAACCTACCGGGGTACGGAACTCGAGGGGCCTTGGTAGGCTCTGTTGATGGGGGAGTGTCCTTCTCCTGCAGATGTGTTGGCGTTGATTCTTCCGTTGCTGGAGGTACTTCTGCAGGCCCTACGGTGCGGTTTCGTAGTGTGATGAGGTGAACTTGCGCCTTTGGGTTGGTTTCGGTATTGCTAGGTAATGCGCCTTGTGGTCTTTCGGAAAAATTTTGAGCTAGTTGATTTATTTGTTTTTCTATGTTTTGAATGCTAGCTTGTTGATTCCTAAAATTTGATTCTAATTGTAGGAATCTTTCCGAATTTTTCTTATCAGTGTCAGAGACAAGGCGAGATATGGTATCTTCGAGCCTCTCTCTTCCACTTTGTTGAGTGAAATTTTGCGACTCATTTCTTGATTGCTGAAAGTTTGTTCGTTGCGGTTGTTGGTTACTACTATTGCCGGGCTCCCTCCAACCAAGGTTTGGGTGGTTTCGCCATCCTTGGTTGTAGGTCCCCGTTGGAGGACCCGACGGCCTAGGTCTATTATCAATGTAGTTTACCATTTCTTGTTGATCGTCCGTTTCTTTCATGCAACTCCAATTTTCATGTGACCCACCACACCCTTCACAAGCCATGACCGAGACTGTTTTGGTCATTTCTAATTTTTTTATTTTTGAAGAAAGGGCCTCGATTTGGGCTTGTAAAGAGGTGCTTTCGTCTACCTTATGGGCGCCCGGGGCGATAGATTTATTTCCCCGGGGAGTGTGCCACTGAAAATTGGTTTGAGCAATTTCCTCAATCTGATTATATATTTCGTGTGGGCGACGATTACCTAAAAGTCCCCCGGAGCTAGAATCAAGTGTCTGCCTAGTATGTGGCAACAACCCATTGTAGAAAGTGGATACTTGTTGCCATATTGCGAGGCCGTGATGGGGACACTTGCGTAATAGCTCCTTGAACCTTTCCCAAGTTTCATATAAGGATTCCCCGTCCTCTTGTGAGTATGTGTTAATTTCAGCCATTAATTTAGCAGTTTTAGAAGGAGGGAAATACTTATATAGAAATTTTTGGGCTAGTTCATCCCAGGTGTTTACCGATCCAGCTGGGAGGGTGTTGAGCCAAGCTTTCGCTCGGTCTTTTAGTGAGAATGGAAACATACGAAGGCGGATGGCGTCGTTTGATGCTCCATTGATCCGAAAGGTATCACATATTTCTAAGAAATTAGTTATATGTAGATGGGGATCCTCGTCCGCGAGCCCGTGAAAGGTCGCGGAGTTTTGGAGCATTTGTATCAAGTGCGGTCGAAGTTCGAAGTTATTGGCTTCGACATTCGGGGCATTGATAGCGGCGCCGAGATTACCTACGGTGGGCCGTAAGTAATCCATGAGGGTACGTTGGTCCGCCATTGGGGGTGGATCACCCGAAACCTTCTCTTGGTTTTTGGCTTTTAACCTTTTTCTGAGAAAGCGTTCGGGTTCTTCTAATGGTTCCTTTATGTCTTTATTGGAACTGGAGCTCATACACTACGTGAAGTTGGTGTCGGGTTCCAAGTCCTGCAATAAAAACAGAAAAGAATGTTGGTCAGAAGGTTCACCACGGCCCCGTGTCTAGCGAACACGGCCCCGTGGTCGGAGTTACAGTGGTTGTTTTTCAGATCCCAGTTACTGGAAGTTGGACACGGCCCCGTGTTGCACCGACACGGCCCCGTGGTCAGCCTTCTGTAACTTGAAAAACAAAAACTGCCAGTAACGTTGCTGAGCACGGCCCGTGTCCGACCAGGCACTGCCCCGTGCTGAGCTCTGCAGAAGCTGAAAAATCTAAAAAAAAATCCTAAAAATTAAAGAAAAATAAAAAGATGATTAGGCCGTTGATTCCTAACTTTCTTAAAATCCTTGTGTCCCCGGCAGCGGCGCCAAAAACTTGATGCGTGTTAGTGTGTATATGTTTTTAATAAATAATTAAGCCCTTTTTACACTTTTAACCAAGTTTTAAATTTATAAAACACGATATTCACTAACACTAAACACACATATGGGCAAGTGCACCCATCGTGGACGTAGTATAGTGTTGGTAAGATACCGAGGTCGTCCAACGACACAAGATCTTTTAATACCGGTTTATCCTCAACGTCTAACCAAATCAAAAAGTTAGAAAAATGTTTTAAACTAAGAAAAATAAAAACTAACTAAATGCTGAAAACTAAAAATAAAATAAAAACAGATAGACAAGATGAATCACTTGGATCCGACACGTGTATTAGTATAACCTTTGATTATTTTTGCACTTTTGCACTTGTTTAAGAGATTATCTTAGTTATTGTAGTAGGCCCCTCTTTTGAAGGCGACGTTACCCTCAACCCAGTAGTTTGAGTCAGCACGGATACAATCCTAAAGGGTCGGATTATTGAAAGATAATGAATTAAGTTATTAATGCAAATTATGGTAGGCCCCACTTTTGGCGGTGACGTTACCCTCGGCTAAGTAGTCTGAGTCAGCAGGGATACAGTCCTAAATAGCCGGGTTATAGTATTAATAGTAGTTAGCTTATGAGGGGGTCAAAGAGTTTGGATCCCCGCCATCCAATACCTATGGGCATTGAAGGAGATCCTACTAAATTTGACCCAGGTCCCAAGCAGGACCTCTAAACGCTGAACAAGGGCAAGACCTTTACCAAACCGTTCCCTTAACCCCCGACCAGGTAGCCAACATACCTCCATATAGACCGTGGAGATATGAATGGTGAAAATCTTTTATTTTATATAGACAGTAAAATAATGCCAAGACACCACGGACAAACGATAAGGAAAGATCACCTTCAACATAAGTAACTAGTTATTAAAGTCATTAATACAAAACCAAATAAAAAGTGCAAAAGATTAAAAATAAAAAGTATTATACTAAACACTTGTCTTCACCAAGTGATGTAAGAGACTTAGGCAAACATGGCCTTGATTGTCAAGAACTCTTACGATCAATCTTGGATCCCGAGACGACTCACACACTCTACGATGGACAATGGATGATGGTGGTGGATGATGGTGTTATGGTGGTGGTGGGTGGTGGATGAGGTGTGAGAGAGGTGGTGTGCCAAGGGATGAGAGAGAATGAAACCAAGCTCCTCTATTTATAGGCTGGACAGAACGCTGGACACGGCCCCGTGTCCGCTGGACACGGCCCCGTGCCCGTCTGACACTCTCTCTCTTCATTAATTGTAATTGCGAATTACAATTAATGCGCCTGCTGTACTTTCAACACGCCCCCGTGCTCGCTGGACACGGCCCCGTGTCCAGCAATGGAAGCTTCTACTGGTTTGTCTTATCTGCTGCTTCCTGGGCACGCCCCCGTGTTCGCTGGACACGGGGCGTGTTCAGACTCTGTTTTCTTCTCTTTGTCTTGGGAGGTGCCGTTGAGGGTCCGGGCAGTCCACTTTTGTTCCTTTTCTTGTATTTATGGTAGAATTAGGGGTCTTTTTGCTTCTTTTGTGGTTTTGAGCTCATTTCATCCTGAAAATACAAAAGGAAGACAAAAACACTCTTTTTCCAACATTAGTACTTAAAAAGGGTTAGTTTTATGCCTTAATTGATGTGTTTTATATGTTGCATTTTACACACATCAGTAAGCTATAACCTTTTGACGTTGCATCAACACACATCCATAACCTAACTTAGAAGCGTCACAAAAGACTACAAAGTCTTCAGTTCCTTCTGGTAACGCTAGTATGGGTGTATGGGTTAATCTTTGCTTAAGAATTCTAAAGGCTTCTTCTTGTTTTGGTCCCCATTCAAACTTAACAGATTTACAGGTTAACTTGGTTAAAGGAATGGCTATTCTAGAAAAATCTCGGATAAATCTTCTATAATAACCGGCCAATCCTAAGAAACTTCTAACCTCAGTTGGTGACTCTGGGGTTTTCCATTTGGTAATTGCCTCGATCTTTGTTGGATCTACATGAATTCCTTCATGGTTAACTAAATGTCCGAGGAATTGCACCTGTTCTAACCAAAATTCGCACTTTGAGAACTTAGCATAAAGCTTTTCTTTTCTCAATAAACTTAAAAGTAAGTGCAAGTGCTTTGCATGCTCTTCTTTACTTTTAGAGTAAATTAGAATATCATCTATGAAGACAATTATGAATTTATCCAAATATGGCTTATATATTCGGTTCATCATGTCCATAAATGCGGCTGGGGCATTGGTTAAACCAAATGGCATGACAGTAAATTCATAATGACCATACCTCGTTCTGAATGCGGTTTTAGGAATGTCCTCTTCCTGTACCTTTAATTGATGATACCCTGATCTTAAATCGATTTTAGAGAAAAATCGAGCTCCCTGAAGTTGATCGAACAAATCATCGATCCTCGGTAATGGATACCGATTCTTAATCGTGACTTTGTTTAATTCACGGTAGTCAATGCACATACGCATTGATCCGTCCTTCTTTTTAACGAATAAAATCGGCGCTCCCCATGGCGATGAGCTTGGCTGTATGAATCCTTTCTCCAACAATTCATCTAGCTGGTTCTTCAGTTCTTGCATTTCCGCGGGTGCCAAACGGTACGGTGCTTTGGCAATCGGTGCTGTCCCTGGTAACAGGTGAATTCTGAATTCAACTTCCCTGTCTGGCGGTAGTCCTGGCAATTCTTCTGGAAAGACATCTGAAAACTGGGACACTACTGGAATGTCTTTTAATTCTTTTCCTTTAGTGTTAGTGATTATAGAAATCAAATACACTATAGATCCTTTCCTTATATAACTTGCAGTTTTCATCACAGAGATGAATTTAGTGGATCTAGATGGTTTATCTCCTTTAATTGTGATCTTTTCACCTCTTGGGGATTTTACTTGAATTGACTTTTGATCACATAAGATATTGGCTTTATTGGCTATTAACCAATCCATTCCTAACACGACATCAAATCCTACCAGATTCATTGGGTAAAGGTTTGCAATAAATTTTTGATTAAAAATTTCTATTCTTGCTCCTTGCAAGACTTCAGAAATCTTAACGGTTTCTCCATTTGCGGTTTCTACTAGACATTCTTGTGGTAGTTTAGTTAATGATTGATTTAGGAATTTGCAAAATGAAGTATTAATAAAACTTTGGTTAGCACCAGAGTCAAATAATACTTTAGCAAAAATATCATTAACTAAAAACGTACCAGCAATGACGTCCGGAATTAGTCTAGCTTCATCTGCAGTTAGAACGAAGGCTCTAGCATTTTTAGTGTTCTTGTTGTTTGCAGCTGGGGCTAACTTTGGACAGTTTGTCTTAATATGACCTTTTTCTCCACAGTTGTAGCAGAATCCATTACTGGATTTCTTCTTGCAAGTCTCTTCCTTGTGTCCTGGGGCCTTGCAAAAATTACAATAAATAGAGCATCTTCCAGAATGCTTTTTCTTGCAGTTTCTGCAGTATGGTGCAGAGGTAGAACCTATATTCCTACGGTTGGAATTCCCCGAACGGAATTCTTGAGTAAGCCTTTGGGTTAGGTTTCTCCTCTGGTCTTCTTCTCTAGTTCTCACTAGTTCATCAGTCAAGGTATTGGCTAGTTCTACAGCTTCCTCTATGGTTTGGGGTCTAGCTGCCTTGACTACATGTCTAATTTCTCCAATTAATCCCCAGATGTAACGGGAGATTAACACTGGTTCAGGTGATGCAAGGGTAGGTACTATTCTAGCATATTCAAAGAATGTGGTAGTGTAACCCTTACTATCTACCCCGGTCATTCTAAGATTCAGAAACTTATTTGCTATTTGTTCCTTTTCATTAGGAGGGCAGAATTTCCTTTCAACCATGTTTTTAAATTCCTCCCATTCCATGTTATAAACCCTATCACTTCCTCTTGACTAGAGGATAGTGTTCCACCATTCTAAGGCTGCGTTTTTAAACAGATTTGAAGCAAACATTATCTTATCTTTTTCAGCACATTTGCTTATTTTTAGAACAGCCTCAGTTTTCTCTATCCAGCGTAAGGCTGCAATGGGTCCTTCATTGCCCGAGAATTCTATTGGTTTACAGGACCAGAATTCTTTGTAAGAACAACCATATGGCATGGTTCTTCTTCTTTTGGGAATGGGCGCTTGAAGTACGAGTCCATTGTTCACGCTGTGTTCCGGTTCACTTGGTCGTTTACTGCTATGCTTACTTTTATTATTCGCTTCTTGAACTGTTTGAATAATAAATGGCATTGCATCTATAATTCCTTGTGCCACTATGTGTTGAACGGCACTATTATCCATTTGGTTTCCATTGTTGTTTGGATTCTCATTAACCACGTTATTGTTACTCTGGTTATCGTTATTCAGATTATCCTGATTTTCCTCGTCGCCCATCTGAATTTTACACAATTACCAAATATTAATATCACAAATAATATTTGAGTATAGCCAATCACATGACACGCACTTTTAACCAAAAGCGTCGAGCATTGCGACTTTTACTCTATTTATATAGTATGCATCATTACACACTAGTACTGAAATTTAAATTACAATACCGACTGAAATATAAAGCTACAATACTAGTAGTAGGCACTCGTAGTTTTTTTTTCTAACACATACACACATATATTTTATTATTATTACTACTACCGTTCCTGTCATCACATTCACTGATATGGATTCATCCAAAAATCCATATTACGCTCATCGTATTTCCATACGAGGCGTTCTCCCACCTGTCGCATTCTCTCACTGCTTTCTAAAATTTCCTCCCCAAAAGTCCTAAGTTCTTGGACATTTTCTGCACTCATTGGGGGTGCAGGTTCTAGGACTGGGTTTGGAATTTGTGGTACGGGTTCCTGATACGGAGGCATAGGGGCCTGGTACGGGTATGGATTCTCTAAAATTTCCCTAACATATGCATCACTAATGTTGTAGGGATCTTGAGGATCTAAGCCTGGGTAAGTTCCTAAGTTGGGCATTGGCACATTTTCCTGTATGGGGTTTTGTTGCACGTAGTCCCTAACATCATCCCACCAGGGGTCGTAGTTATTTGGGTCTAGGGGATCTGGTGCAGGTACCCTAGGTATCTCCTCCGGGTTGTAATCAGGCATTTCTATCTGGTTTTCTACTTCCATGGGTTGGTCAGGATTTTGTGGTTGGGGTGCTAGCATTTGTTCCAGGTTTGGGTCAGCAGCAGTGGTTGCTAAAATATGGATATTAGCGACACCCCTATTGAGCATATCCTGATTATAAGCATCAGTCTCTCTTTTTGCCGCGGCTAACACTCCCTATTCCTGCAACTTTTTCATTCTTTTCCTATGCTCGTGAGCTCCCCTACTGAACCATCCCCTCTTTTTCTGAGTAAATGGCTCTTCAAACTAAGCCTTAAACACAAAGATTCCTTCTTCCGTGTCAGCAGAATACCCTGAGAGGGCAGGCTGAGAAGAGGAGGTGCCTTCGCTCCTAGGCGAACCAGACAGTTGACGATAGGCGTCAGAAGGTCCTTGGTCGCTCATACTGTAAACTAACAAATAGTCAGATAACACATAGCAAGAAATACAATTATACACGTATTTCCATAATTTATTTCCTAACACTTTGAATTTTTGATGTCAGCAGAACACTTCTGTGGCTGAATCAGTGGCATAGCTCTGATACCACCTTCTGTCACAGCCCCCGATCCCTATCTCCCAGGAACGGGCGGCCATGAGCCAGTTTCGGTGGTATCACGTTTATTTATCCAATTTGGCAGCGGAAATTTTCATCAGGACCGTAGTTAGGAAATATTTAATCAGAGTAAACCACCTCGTTTAATAATATTAAACATATGGGTAAAACCCAAGTTTTCAATACACACATTTTATAGGAATAAATCCTATTTATTTAATAAAAACATCCATTTTATTCTTAGGTAACTTTATTGCCACTTTTCCAAGCCTTCAGTGCTGTCCAGCTGGCTTCTATTTGGCTTTCACATATTGTTACCTGAAACATGTTTTAAAAACATTTTGTCAGTGGGAAATACTGGTGAGTGAATCCCATTTTAATGAAATTTAATTAAAACCATTTTCACAGTGTACAGTTTTGAGGGCGCAACCGCAATTACATTTGTTTACAGGTAATACCAATTAACATCCATGGTACTGTCATCTGACTTATGGTCATGTTACTCCTCTCCCCGGGTGGTAACAAATTTTGTATACAAAACCCCAAATATACCATCATAATTGTACCCTTACAAATACTCA
Organism: Helianthus annuus; assembly: GCF_002127325.2. NCBI lineage: Eukaryota > Viridiplantae > Streptophyta > Magnoliopsida > Asterales > Asteraceae > Helianthus > Helianthus annuus. The sequence continues at coordinate 4,107,172 of NC_035434.2, forward strand.
ATAACTGTCTTTCACATGAAGAAATATTTAAGGTTTTGTAAAAACAGTTTGCAAGAAGGAGATTACTCACATTGCTGTCTTAGGTTATTCTTTAGGGTTTCCTGGTGAATATCTATAATTTACACAAATGCACGTGTGTTAGTATAATAACCCATTTTAACATTAGTAATACCCTCCCCGAGACGGCATTCCAACGACTACGTCGGGCAGAACCACGACAGCCGTTACGGAACCCTAGATCAATCGGGCAGCGTATCTAATACGTCTCCAGGGGTTACAATACTTACATCGTAGCAGAACCTCGCTATTTTAGGGGGTATAATGCCCGGGTATAGTAACGCCACTACAGAAAATTAAGAAAGAAAGAAAGACTTTGAACGACGGACTGAAGACCCGATGCGTGCTATTTATAGGGCTGAATTCGGACTTCCTCGCGGCCCGCGTGGGATACGGGCAGGGCTTACGCGGCCCGCATTAACTCCAGTCAACTGCGTAGCTTGGCCCGGTCATCGTATAGCTTCGCCGTGTGTTGGGCCACGTGGCGGCCCAGGGCTACGCCACATTCCAGATCACTCGCGGCCCGCGTTAACTTAAACGGAACCATACGCGGCCCGCATGAACTAAAGATTTCCCCGGAGTCCATTTACATATTAATGCGGCCCGCCTTAGGTTGAGCTGAGGTCCTACGCGGCCCGCCTCAGCTTAATCTTTTAAGGTTTTTAATTTATTTTATATGTTAGTTTGTATTTTGGGTTCGGTTTTCATATACGGGGCACATACAAAAACATATTGGGGTATTTTAAGATATATTAGGGTGTCAGAAATATTATGAGGGTGTCGGTTTTCCCGAGGGTTGTTATAGCCTTATTCTAGTGGGAGGCACACTAGAATAGCCAAACCTTTTATAGGTCGCACACAGCCCACTGTTCCATGTTACTTCGTGTTAATTGTTATATATGGATTATGGTGTGTACAATGTGTTATACAATAGATGATACTTGTACACTACTTGCTGAATACGTGTTACATACATGTAATTAATATATGATTACTTGTATACTGTCCTAATAAGTGGTAACCATAATAAGACGTGGTTGACCAACTTAGGACAAACGTTTTATCTGCCTAGCAAAGCAAAGGTGAGTTCACACTAAAACTAAACGCATGTATTCCCAATGGTTTGGGAACTTCACACACCAAGGTAGCAGTGTGACAATTTAATAAAACTCATAATGCATGCACTCCCAATGGTTTGGGAGCTTCATACTAAACGAAACTCTACCAAGGAAAGTCCCTTACACTTATACCGATTAATCGCGGGGAGCGAACGGGATATTAGTTGATAGCGCTATTAAGTTTTGGCAACCTCACACCGTGCGGGGAGCCGGGCATGAACTATTATCTGGATATCGGGTCAATGATGGTAGACATTGACCTAAGAGGGCAAACAACAACAACGTCAAAGTTTCGGTACTACACAGTTTAGTAGCTCATTATGGGATGGATTTCCCATGGCATGTTCTGATAACATGGTAACTTCGTAACATGATGTTTTTGGATAAAAGGAGAAGAACCTTTTCGAAAATCGTGAACTCGCCAACTTTTTGTTGACAACGTACTGATGCTTGCAGGTTTATAGGTACAACTACAGACGGACAATGCAAATGGATGGAGTGTGTAAGTGGTTTATTCTGTACATTCACCTAAATTGTGGTTTCAAACTGCAATGGGTTTCCCTTTTATTTCCGCTGCAAACTTAAATCATATTTTTGAAAATTTTAAATTAGTCATTAATTGTATTATTATTCATAATAATTGACACTTTTCACAAACGGTTTAAAATACTTAGCGGTTGGATCCTGGACAGTCACATAACTCGTGGTAATACCTCTCACGTGGAATTTGAGGGTGTGCCATGATGGTTACATGTTATGAACATAGGTTACTTTATCTTCGATCTAAATTCCTCGTTATTGACTCTAATGGGCAAGTTAGGACCCATGAAATCACATAAAAATCTTAATGTTAAAACGAGTGTTTAAGACAAGATATATTTTCATGTACATACGTTTTATATACTTAAATTTCGAATCCGAATCTCTCACCAAATCTAAAAACTCACACGCCTTCGTTTCCCCCATGTAGGGTAACATCGGTGTTCCTATCTCAATAACTCATCAACTCTCGGTTTAATAGGAAGCTTTGCAAAACTGTGAGTGTATATGACCCTTTTTATTTTAACACTTTTGGGTGCAATACGTATACATTATCAAACTCACACAATCACATACTTTATGCTTAAAACACAAACAAACAATCCAATAGGCATGCATAATACGTTATCCTTGAATTCGTATATGCTAGACTATTCTTATGCTTTATGTTTGTTATTAACTTCGTACAAGCCTCCCTTAACATATATAGTGGTATAGGAGTAACGCACCGCCCGTATTCTTGAGGTCATGTTAAGTTAAACAAAACGGTCTTATCGTTGCTACGATAAGATTACGCTAGTGGGAATCTTTGGGTTGACTTTTATAGTTGCATGCTAGTATCGTACGTTAGTTCTAGATAACCATTAGACTACAAGGTATGGTGATGGACCATCCTTGGAGGATGATCCGCCACGTAGGTGACACGTCATAGTCCTCCCAAGGATGGATCATCCTCCAAAACTAGGGGGCATGGGAGGATGGTCCTATTCATAGTCTTCCACCGCTTTTATGTTTTTTTTTAATCTTCTACTTTTTTTTAACATTTAACAAATAAAGTAACAAAATATTTTCATTAATATTAAAAAACATTACATAAACTTAAAAAAAAATTAAACTTAAAAAAAATAAATTAAAAAAAACATAAACTTAAAAAAATAAAGTTTAAAAAAAAGTTAAAAATATCCTAATATATTAAAATAATCTACTAGTCTTCGTCTTCCATGTCGTGGCCGAGTTCGTTGGGAGCGTTGTTCCAAATGTACTCCACCAAGTCCGCTTGTAGGTTGTGATGTGTGTACTCGTTACGTAGAGCGAAGGCGTTCAAATCTTGTTGTTCCTCACTAACTGGAACAGAATTTCCAGTAGACGCGTTTTCGTCGTACTCGCATATCGCTCTCCCTTCGTCTTCAATGATCATGTTATGAAGGATGATACAAGCGTACATAATGTGTCGTAACCTCCTTGGTGTTTGCGAACGTGCTGGATGTGAAATGATGTGCCATTTTTTTGTAGAACACCAAAAGCCCGTTCAATATCTTTTCTTGCGCCCTCTTGAAACTTTGCAAACTTTTTTCTTTTGTCGTCGGTCGGGTGCGGGATAGTTTTAACGATTGTCGAGTACGTTGGGTAAATCCCATCGGCTAGGTAGTAACCTCGCCTGTACTCCACCCCTGAAACCGTAAAGCTTGTGTCTGGACCTGTACCCGCCACTACATCATCAAAAATCTGTGACTGGTGTATGATGTTAAGGTCATTGAGCGAACCAGGTAGACCAAAAAAAGCATGCCATATCCAGAGATCCTGTGACGCAACAGCCTCTAGAATGATAGTCGGATGTCCCTGATCTCCCCTAGTATACTGACCTTGCCATGCAACTGGGCAGTTCTGCCACTGCCAGTGCATGCAATCAATGCTCCCGAACATTCCTGGGAAACCATGTCTCTGTTCGTGTGCTTGATATAATTTTTGAACGTCGTTTGCGTTCGGTTTCCGCAGGTATCGCTTGCTATACAATTTGACAACCCATTGGCAAAACTTGTGCAAACATCGACGTGCGGTTCTTTCAGACATCCTAATGTACTCGTCTAATGCATCGGGTGCGTAACCGTACGCAAGTTGGCGAATGGCCGACGTACATTTTTGTAAATTACTGAAACCCCTTTGCCCCCTAGCGTCGTTTCGCAATGTAAAAAACGGATCAGACTGGGCCATGTCGCCTGCAATACGTAAAAACAATGGACAACTCATGCGGAAACGACGTCGAAAAATCTCGGCTGGGTACACAGGTTCGTCGGCAAAATAATCGGCTACTAGTTTATCGTGGCCGGCTATAAATTTAAAACAAAACATAAATGAAATTAATTATGAAATACATTTTCAAATCCAGATAAAACATAAGGAAAAAAAAAGTAAAATACCTTCTTGGTCTCGGTTATATTTTGCTCGTCTAGTTAGCCGTTGGGACGACCCTTCATCAGCCGCCATGAACACCTGAGCCGCGTTCATAATCATGTTGTGCATAATAGCATCCTCTTCCGAAGATGATGAATACCACGCGGAAGAAGACGATGAAGACATAGAAGAAATTGAAGAAATGGAAGAAATGGGTGAAGCCATGATAATTTTTTAGCGAGAGATAGGGTGGTAGCGGGTAAAAAAATGGTACAAAATATGAAGAGTTTTTATAAAAAGGGAAGAGTGGTAATAAAATGTGAGAGAGAATGGGTTGGTAGAGAGTGAAAAGTTATGAAAAAAAGGGTTAAATAGGTGAGTATTTATAAAAATGGAAGTGAAATTGTGTGTTTTTTGAATTATGACCGTTAGTTTTTAAATAATTAAAATTCTGAATTTAATTTTTTTTCCAAACGGTCAAAACACATCGGTCCCCACACCTTTTTTGTCATTTAGCGCGCGTCCTAAACGTCGGAACTCGGACGTTGGCGACGGGACGGGGGGGGCGGCACGGTGTGCCCTTTGGCGCCGGACCAAGACGTCCCGGGGACGGGTGCCATACCGAGTAGCCTTATGCCATGTGGATTCGTTTAAACTTTTATACATATGCTAGTACTTAAACTTGTATGCTAGCCAATACTTTATGTATTGATCTATACTTAATACGTATTGCAGGGAACTGATTATGATGATGATGATGATGAATAAAATCTAGTAGGGAGACTAGAAACGCACCTCTAAATTTAGTACTTATGTTGTATTTTGTTTTCTTGATTAAGTTGTTGTAATTTGTTTCCAAATGATGTACTTCGAATTTTAGCAATGAATGAAATTTTGATTTATAAATACTTGTCACAAAATAGTATTATGAAGTCTCTTGCAATCTTCGTCCCACTCCGATGTGTCTGCCATCGGTTGGGGTGTGACAACTAGACTCGTGGCTAAAAAAGATGACAAACCAATGGTAGAGGAAGAACCCTTATAGACTTTCTAAGGCCAAGCCTGGATAACTTCGAGGTGCGATCACATATCCCGGGGTGAACGCGAACAACTTTGAGCTTCGGCCAGCCCTCATTCGAATGCTCCAGAACTCATCCACATTCTGCGGTCTACTTGACGAAGACCCCCATCTCCATATTTCCAACTTTTTGGAAATATGTTCCCATTAGGCTTAGAATGTTCACATTTTCATTAAAAGATAGAGCCAAAGCATGGCTAAGAAGCCTTCCCGGTGGTTCCATGACCACTTGGGACGACGTTGTTCAAAAATTTCTTTATAAATATTTCCCACCAATTAAAACTGCTAAAATAATGACTAAAATTAATTCTTTTCAACAAGAAGATGGGGAATATTAATTCTGTCAACCATCGGCCTACCTCTATCTAACCACCACCACCATTCGACAACTGTTAAAAGTTATATGTTATAATCATCTTAAAGGTTTTTTTACAAAGAAACTACAATTTAATACTTCTTATATATTTCTTGTATTTATTTGTCTTATGTTTTTTTGTTATTTACATATAGGCCTTCACTGGAGCTATTGGGCTTAAGGTTAATTAAGTGAAGACTGTTGGGCCAGACTTGTGAAGACAGGAGATGACTTGTGGGCTTAGGGTTCCAGTTATTGGAGGTTTTAAAAGAGCGTATTGTAACTGTTGAAATCAGTTGGTTCAGATATTTTCACCTATTTCTCTCTTGTTTTCTGTCTCTATCAAACACTTAAGGTTTTCATAGATCTTTTCTGATTCATCTTGAATCATTAGTTTAGGATTTGAGATTCAGTGTTAGTATAGAGATTATTGTGTTAATAATCTCGTTGTGTGAGAGTTGTGTAGTTTGTATCATTTGTTCTCTGTTCTGTTGTAATCGCTGAAGATCTTGTGATTGTGATAATCATTGTTTCGAAGGTTTTCTGTGTATTGATTGTATCTGTTATACCATTGTGAAATGGTGTCAGAGCTCCTCTGGTGAGCTCTTGGGTGCTTTTTGTTTTGTTGATTATCTCTGGTGGCAGATCTGTATCGATCTGTTCAGATCTGGTGTAATCTGTGAAATATCTTGAAGGTTCTTGGTAGATTCTTGATTTTCCGACTTCCGATCTAGGCGATCTAGGGTTTCTTGATATCTGTTCTTTGCGTATAAAGTTGGTGAAACTCTAATCTAGGGTTTGGGAACTCTCGAAATGTTGATATCTATTCTTGGTGTATAAACTTGGTGAAACCCTAATCTAGCGTTTGGGAACTCTCAAAGCGGCTCTCTGTGATTGAAGGTCTGTGTTGGTCTTTTTAACCCTAAAAGGTTACAAGGCAAATCAACCAGTACTTTGTTGTTGTTTTCTTCTTGTCAGTGTATGTAGCCCTAAGTGACCTGACGTGCTTGGAGTTATATGCTTCTGGTGACTTCTTTCCTTACTTTGTTTTACTTTTTCATCGCATTTTGCATTTGTAAGTCTAGGCATTGTTGTTTCCGGGTTAGTCAAACCGGTCTTGATCGAGTCATTTTGTGCATTTATCTGTGTTTACCTGTTATTGTTTATCTTATAGTATGTAGTTGTTGGTTGTGGCTTCTTGACACGGTTTGCAGTGGCACCTATGTGTAACACCCCGAAATCGGGATTAGTAATTAAACCATGTTAATAATAATGAACGGGTGGAATACCGTTAGTGGTAAAAGTAAACCCGGTGAATATTAGGAATTTAATAAATAAACCTAATATTGAATAAAAAGTGAATAAAAGCTTTTGAGGAAATAACGATTATAAGAGGCCCGAGTTAACGGGACTTAAAATAGAACAAGTAATATCTTCCCCGAACCCGCTAAGTAAACTAGGAATGTTTAACCTAGTTAAAAAGGGGTAAATATTATTGAAAGTAAGTAGGTTGTGGCCAACTTAATAACTAACTAAACATAAGGGACCAAAATGGAAAACTTGGAAGTTTAGTTATTAATAAGGAAAATCTAAAACAAAACACACACACACACAAAGTGTGTGTTCTAGATCGATCGTCAGTAGACAAAAAGGGGTGAAAACCCTAGCTCAACCAAATCTTCAAATTGGAGGATCAATCGGAGACCAAATTCGGATTTGAATGTAGATAAACGATCACCAAGTCAAGGGGATTGTAAGGTATGTCGAATTTTTGACATTCATGAAGTTGGAAAATTTGAAGAAAACATCATAATCTGCGAATTTTGTGCTAATCATAGAAGTTATGGCTGAACTATGATGTAAACTTGCTTAGGAACAAAACCCTAAGTGTAAATTATACTTGTGTTGTCAAGATTTGAATGTCTAGATGATTTACCACACTTAGATAAGTGGGGTTTGAAATTATGATGATGACGATGATGATGATGATATATATATATATATATATATATATGCTTAGAATCATCATATTGGATAGTAGAAGCAAGATACTTGAACAAATTTTAAGTTGAGTGTATGTTCATACAATAATTGAATGGGTTTTTGTATGTTATGATGAAATCGGTAATTTCAATCATGTAAATAGATGTATGAAATCGTGTTATGCACTAGTTCATATGAAGAATTTGATTGTATTAGGTGTTCGGATTAATGCTAGTGAAATGATGAAAAGGGTCTCACTTATAGATGAGAACCCTTAGTTCTTGCGAAATGAGTGAATAAATTAGTTTTGATGATCGCTTGAACTAGTTGAAGTGTTAATTCAATGGTTTATGATTATAAAACTTGATAAATAAAGTGGGTAAACGGTAGCCTAAGAATGATGCTACCGGGTAATTGATCAAGTAATTAAATGAGTAGTCAAGCTACATCGTGTAATTACTTATGTTAATAGGCCATTGACTTTAAAAAGGTCAAACGGACCTATAATATGATGAATGATAATCTTGGATATAAAATGCATAAGGTGGAATAATCGTATTACATTATGATTTATCTAACCACCTTGTGAATGATGGTGATAGTTTGACGCCTAACAAGCCAGATGGAAGCTTGACGAGAGAGCGGGTCAAACGAATCAAGAAGGAAAAGAAAAGCGTGGTTCGGACGGGAGGTAAGTAAAGCTTACGCCCCTTTTTATTTACAAAATACTCATTTGCGAATATTGCATATGAACAAGGTGATTTAAGTAATTCAAGTATGATATTCCATGCAAAATATTACGGGTCGGAACAAAGGAATATGGTAAGAAGCCATAAAGTATGCAAAAAGGGTAAAATGGTAAATAGTCATGTTTGGGTAATAATGATAAAACAGAAATCCGGACACGAGTTAACAGTTAGATAAAAAGCTTTGAAAAGACACCATATGGTGTAAATCATAACAGGTCAAATGGTAACGTTAACGCCATTTGGCAAGTAACGACTAATAAGTGCTTGTCGAGTATGATGCTCACAGGGTAAAACGGCATATGGGATTTCGCATTTGCTATGTATTAGAAAATTATTAAGGCAAGGTATTAAACGGGTCTATACTTTGACCCGAGCCAGGTACGCATAGCTAAGATTATAGTTAATCATGCTATTTGGTCAAATATTTAGCAAAAGTCCTTCGTCGTAAGATGATGGACTAAAGTTGACCAAAACACCCTTGATTAATAAACCAGGCAAACGTCCTCTAAAGGTTATTTAGAAATGAGCATTAACACTAAGTAAGTCTTTGGTAAATGCATAAGTTAATTTCATATTCCTTTTGGGTCAAACGCCCAAAAATGGACCTTTCTGTGAAAGTTGACTAACCAAAGGGTAGACTTCGGAATAGTTAGATTACGATAATAAGTCCAACACAAATGTAGTTGTGGTGGAAGGCAAATAGACATCCTAATGTGGGAATAAGATGCTAAAATAAATGAGCGAGAATCATGCGTAAAAGTGTTTAAATACCCTTAACGGGTCAAAATAAACATTTAAGTAAAGACGAGTTTAAGTATGCATATAAACCCTTGATTTAAACCTAGTATGATAGGCAACATTGAAATTATGAGGTTCATGAGAAATTGGGATCAAACAAACATGTTTGTTTGATAAATACATGAACGGGTCAAAAAAATTAGTAAAAAGGAGGGCTTAAAAGTCTCAAATTTTGTTAATACGGATGTTAAACTTTTACTCCATGAGGTGGAGAATTAAATTACGAATGTGTAGGAAAAAGAATCATGCAAATCGGACAAACAGATAAAAAGTTATGAAGGTTTCCGTATTAAAAACGGAAAACAAGCAAAAACCTGCAGGCAGACCGTAAGCTACGGTCCTGGACCGTAGCCTACGGTTCAGAAGTTCTGGTTGAAGTATTAAGGCGAACCGTAAGCTACGGTTTTAGAACCGTAGCCTACGGTCGATTTTTAAACAAAATTTTGATTTTGGTTATTTGATGATTTTGAGCTTTCGGGTCCGTTTAGACGGGTTCTAAGGCCTCATATACTAACGTTTGTGATAAATTTATAATGTAGGTGTGTTTGAACTTAGGATGGATGAAGATCAAGTGACGAACATGAACCGAACACACGTTAAATGAAGCTTCCGCGTTAAATCTTGTTTTGTTTTATAAAAGTGGATTATATAAACACTTTTAATGATATTTTAGATGTTGAAAACATGTTTAAATAATTACTAGGTAAAAGTTTTTGTTAAGTGGCATTTTACATATAAGATTCTTACTTTAATTTTATAGAAATGTTAAAAATTACTATGGGTGTTACACTATGAGTGATGAACCACTGATCTGACCCTCTGTCTTGATTTAGCCGTGTGGTTTTTTCTTGATCTGGTTTACTCTGATTATTGTTAGATATTATTTGTTGTGTTGCTTATAGTGTAGTAAAATGGTTGATGGTCCTATTGTCACAGGTGGTGGTCCAGGTCCTGGTGATCCACCACCTGAGACACTTGTGAGAAAACTGGATTCAAGTGATCCATTGTACTTATATCTGTCATAAGTAATCTAACTATTGTGTCCATTAAACAAAAATGGTCTGAAAATTACACAGTTTGGTCTAATGCTATGAAACTTGCTTTACAAGTTATAAATCAATGGGTTTCATAGATAAAAGTTGTATTAAATCAGAAAATAATGATGTTCTTGCAAGGCAATAGGATAGGTGTAACTCTATAGTGTTTGGATTTTGAATTCAATTAGTGAAGATTTGTATATGGGGCATGTGTTTCCGAAACTTGCTTGTGATGTTTGGACATATTTAAAAGAGACTTATAATAAAGTAGATGGTTCAGTTGTGTTTGATCTTTATCAAAAAAAATTAATTCATACAGTCAGAATGGATCTTGTGTGTGAGTATTATCATAAGTTGGATATAATGTGAAGACAGTTAAATCAAATTTTGCAATTGCCTACCTGTACTTGGGATGCTACCAAAGATTTCAATAATTTTAATCATATGATAAAATTAATGCAGTTTTTAATGGGTTTGGATAATGTGTATCAAGGGGTTAGGACTAATCTTTTAGTAAAAGAAACTTTACCTACGGTTAAAGAGGCATTTGCTATTGTTTCTAGAGAACAATCTCATAGAAATTATAGCAATGGTAATAAGAAGAGTCAAAACATTGCTTTTGTCTCTAAAGTTAATCAACCTGTTGAGTTCAAGAAAACTAATAGAGTGTCAAATCAGAACCTTAAATGTACTCATTGCAACAAAGTGGGACATACAGTTGATAAATGTTTTGAAATCACTAGGTATCCTAGTTGGATGAAATCTAAGGGCAGTCAAGGAAAACGGGAAATTGCCAGTAATGATCATTTTGTTGATATTGCTAAGGTTACTGTTAATACTTTAACTAGTGATAAGATTAACAGGTTGTTGAGTTTATTGAATGATAAGTCTAGTGAAGGTAGTCAAAGCTGCAATGTTTCAGGTTGTTGTTATACTGTGTTTTGTTTTGCTAATAGCTTGAATGATCAGAATAAAATTGGTTGGATAGTGGACTCTTGAGCAAATCAGCACATGGTGAAAGATGGGACTAATTTAACTAATGTTATTAATGTGTCTGAATTTGATATTAAGATTAACATTGAAATGGAACAAATGTTTTAGTTACTAAAATTGGTAACTTAAAATTGGTTGATAAGGTTGTTCTAAAAGATGTGTTTGTTGTTCCTAAGTACAATATCAATCTAATTTTTGTACACAAGTTGGGTAGAGACAATAAGTTGTTTATAGGATTTGATGAGCATACTTATTTTATACAGGACTTGTTAACCAAGAAAGTCCTGGTGACTGGTAGTCAAGTTGATGGGTTGTATTTTTTGTGGCAGTTCTTGTTTGTCTAATAAGGTGTGTTATAATAACAATAGTGTGTCTAATCTTTGGCATGCAAGGTTTGGTCATCCTTCCGATACTGCTTTAAATGTTTTTAAAAATAAACTAAGTGTTAAAGTTGATGGTACCAAACCTTATGAAGCGTGTCATAGGGCTAAGCAGCATCGTGAACCTTTTCCTTTAAGTAATCATACCACAATAGAACTTGTACATCTAGATGTATCGGGTCCCTACAAAGTTTATAGTAAAGAAGGATTTAGGTATTTTTTAACCATTGTGGATGATTACTCAAGGGCTATGTGGATAAGTCTTATGAAGTCTAAACTGAAGTATATTATGAAAATGTGTTTGAATTAGTTAACATTATTAAGACTCAGTTTAAAAAAGGATGTTAAGTGTTTAAGAAGTGATAATGGAACTGAATTTGCTAACCATTATATGAGTATTTTTTTGTAAAAATAAAAGCATTGTACATCAGACTTCATGTACTTATAACCCACAGCAAAATAGGGTTGTTGAACGGAAACATAGACATTTGTTGAATGTTGCTAGAGTTTTGTTGTTTCAAAGTAACTTACCTATTAGATTTTGGTCAAATTGTATATTGACGGCTGCTTATTTGATTAATAGGACTCCCTCTTCGGTGATAGGTGGTAGAACTCCGTATGAACTAGTGTATGGTTTTGAACCTTTTTTAGATCATTTGAGGGTGTTTGGTTACATGGGGCTTTGTACTGTTTTAAATGAAAATGATAAACTTCGCAATAGAGCTGAGAAGTGTGGCTTTATTGGATATTCGAATGAGAAAAGGGGCTATAAAATGTTTAGTCTTGATAACAAGACTGAGTTGTTTTCAAGAGATGTAAAATTTTTTGAATAAGTCTTTCCTTTTAAAGATAAAACGGTTTTGAGTTCAAGTAATGAAAACATTAATGTTGATGTCACAAACCTGAATTTTTTTGACATGTATGATACCCCAAAAAGTCAGACATTCAAAATTCCCAATGGTGAAACAAAAGGTCAAAACAACGAAGGGTCGGGGACACATGGGTCTCAAAGATCATGTTGATCCCAGATAGAGATACCTAAACTTAATATGGCAAGTGATTTCAACAAATATGAAAATAGTGTGCGGAACTAGAAATCAGACTTTCAAGAAGCAAGATATAGAATTTTTCAAGTGTATTAAATGACTTTGCAAAGACAAAGTTATTGGATATTACAAAACGAATACTCAAAGAATTCTAAGTGAAGGGCAATGGAGTTTGTAGTGTGTGTATTAAATGCTAAGCACAACTCATTTATCATTCGGGGTTTGACATCTCTATTTATAGAGAGTTCGGATCTAAATAAACAATAGTTTAATTCACTACTTGCTCTGCACAAAAGAGACTTCTTGGCATATTCATTGAATCGGTTATTTCCAACTTGCTCTTTTTTGGGTTTGTGTCAGGCCTTATCTTGAAGACAAGTGGGTCTACTAGAATTTCTGGTGACTACTTACTAGAATTCTGATGAACTTGATCATCAGATTTCTGGTGATCAGATTTAACCAGATTCTGATGATAAATACCAGATTTATCATCAGACTTCATCAGAAAGGTTTTATCTGATTGTCTTCTTTGTTCTGATCTTCTCCTGATTCTTTAGTTGAAGATGTATCTTTCTTTTCTTCTTGTCAAAATATCATGTAGGCATCTTCTTAGTTTTACTCCTTGACTGTATCCTCATCTTGTGATTAGGATGATCATCTTTTTCTTCAATACTTACATTTAAGGTTTCCTAACATATCAATATTAAGAGATATTGATACTGTAGGCAGGGCTCAAGATGAGCAGCCAAGTATAAGTAGTACCAATAGTGATCAGGCTGAGCATGTGATGACTGACAGTGCTGATGATCAATTTTCGGAGGGAAAATTGATTAGTTAGAGGTTCAACCTACACCTAGAAGATCTACTAGGAGTTCTACACTACCTAGAAATTTGAGTGATTACGTTGTAGAGGGGAAAGTGAAGTAAGGAATCGAAAAAGTTGTTAACTATTCTAACTTGCCTGTCGAACATAAGTGTTTCACGTCTAGTTTAGATAAAAGTTATGAACCTAATAGTTTTAGTTATGTTGTTAAAGATCCTAATTGGGTCACAGCTATGAATGAAAAAATTGAGGCTCTCCATAGAAATGATACTTGGGAGCTTTCCGAATTGCCTCCTGGTAGGAGTGTGGTAGGGTGTAAGTGGGTTTATAAGATAAAATATAAATCCACTGGGGAAATTGAAAGGTTTAAAGCCCTACTGGTTGCCAAGGGTTTTAGTCAAAAACAAGGTATTGATTTTGACGAAACCTTTTCTCCGGTAGTAAAACTTGTGACTGTTAGATGTATTATATCTATAGCAGTTAATAATGTTGGAGTTTGTATCAACTTGATGTCAATAACGCTTTCCTGTATGGTAGATTGAATGAAGATGTCTATATGAGTCTTCCTGGTGGTTATTTTCCACATGAAGAGCATAGGGTTTGTAAATTAAAAAGATCTCTTTATGGACTTAAACAAGCCCCTAGAATGTGGAATGAGAGATTGGTAAATGTATTGTTTGAACTGGAACTTAAACAAAGCAAATGTGATTACTCTTTGTTCTATAAAATTAATAAAGATGTTATTATATATTTGCTTGTTTATGTGGATGATATAGTTGTAACTGGTAATTGTCTAAATGAAATAAATAAGGTTAAGAACCGTCTTAAGACTAAGTTCTTAATTAAAGATTTAGGTGAATTGAGATTAAAGAAAAAGATAACATTTTTTATCACAAAGAAAATATTGCTTAGAGCTGCTTATCGAGTATGACATGAGTGGGTGCAAACCGGTAAGCACTTCGATTGAGCAGAATCATTTGGTTAATGCTTTGTGTAGAGAAAATGGTGAATTACTTGATAATATTACTGGTTATCAATGGCTGGTAGGCAAGCTAATTTATCTTGCACATACCAGACCAGATATATCATACATAGTTCATGTTTTGAGTCAATATATGCATTCTCCAATGAATGGTCATCTGAAAGTGGCATTCAAATTACTTAGATATTTGAAACAATCTCCAGGAAGGGGTGTGTTATTTAGTAAGGGATCTCATTTTGATCTGGTTGCTTATGCTGACTCAGATTGGGCCAACTGCATTGAGACTAGGAAATCAATAACTAGGTATTGTGTGTTTCTTGGAAATTCTATGGTTTCGTGGAAGAGTAAAAAAAAGAAGACTGTATCTCGGTCCTCTGTTGAGGCTGAGTACAGGTCAATGTGTGCAGTTGCATGGGAAGTTGTGTGGATTAAATACATTTTGTCTGAGTTGGATATTCATGTTAATCTGCCAATGAAGTTGTTTTGTGACAATACTATTGCCTTGTCGATAGCAGCAAATCCTGTCTTTCATGGCAAGACTAAACATTTCGAGATCGACTTGCTTTTCTTAAGAGATTTAATTTCTAAAGGTATTATAAAGACTCTTGGAATTGGTTCCAAACAACAATTGCCAGATTTAGATTTAATGACAAAAGATTTGTTGGCCGTCAACATGGTGAATTGTGTAAGAACATAAATATGCATGATTCATTTAAGTATTAAATTGAGGGGGTGTTAAAAGTTATATGTTATAATCATCTTAAAGGTTTTTTTACAAAGAAACTACAATTTAATACTTCTTATAGAATTCTTGTATTTATTTGTCTTATGTTTTTTGTTGTTTACATATGGGCCTTCATTGGATCTATTGGGTTGAAGGTTAATCAAGTGAAGACTGTTGGGCCTGACTTGTGAAGACACGAGATGACTTGTGGGCTTAGGGTTCCGGTTATTGAAGGTTATAAAAGAGTGTATTGTTACTGTTGAAATCAGTTGGTTCGGATATTTTCACCTACTTCTCTCCTGTTTTCTCTCTCTGTCAAACACTTAGGTTTTCATAGATCTTCTCTGATTCATCTTGACTCAGTAGTTTAGGGTTTGAGATGCAATGTTACTACAGAGATTATTGTGTTAATAATCTTATTGTGTGAGAGTTGTGTAGTTTGTATCGTCTGTTCTCTGCTCTATTGTAATCGCTAAAGATCTTGTGATTGTGATAATCATTGTTTCGGAGGTTTTCTATGTATTGATTGTATCTGGTATACCATTGTGATAACAACCACTCGACCACCACAAGTGACTCTCTCTCCACCACCATTGGACCACTTCCACATGACCACCAGGGGTGACTAGTGGGTGGTCAGAGGTGGTGCTAATATAAGATGGTGGATTTTGGCTAGCGTTTCGGATGGGTATGGTGGTGGTGGTAGTCGGGTTTAATGGTAGTGACGATGGATGGAGGTTGTGTTGTGGTGGTGATGGTCCGATGGAGGTGGCTCGAGATGAAGGCGAATGGTGATTGCAGGTGCGGTGGTAGTGGTGGAGAGTGTAGAGAGTGTAAAGAGATAAGGGAGAGAGAGAGAAAAAAAGAGAGAGATAGGAGTAATGGTGATAGCGGAGATTGTGTTGATGGTTGGTAGGGGCAAGTGATGGTTGTGTGTGTCTATATATATACTTATACATGGATGTGTGTGTGTGTGTATTTATATATATATGTGTGTGTATGTATTTTTTTGAAAGAATACCACCTCATTAATTTTTCTAATGTTTTTAACATATAAGCATGGCACGTCATTAAAAGAAGGCCATGTCAGCAAAAAAAACAAATTGGGTTATGGTTCGTTTAGGTTAGTTTTAGAGTGCGAGGGGGAAATAGGTTGAAAATTGAGTGTCCGAGAGCAACTCGTTAGTTGGGAGTGTTGCCAACCAATAAGTAAAAGTTAAGGTTATTTAAATCCAACAACCCTTCAAAATAGATTTTATTTTATTAGCATGGAATTAAAAGTGAGTGGAAAGTGATTTATGTTTTAGGAGGTAAATTTCACTATTTTAAAGGATGTTTTGAATGTTTAGCAGGTAAATTTAACATGAAAAAATAGATTTATCCTATTTATATAAAAGAACGTTACCTTCATATATCTTTCTACAATCACATGGTTTCACTTTAAAGTAAGAAATCAATAAAGGACCCTTTAGTGTAAAATGTATACGGTGAGTATGATCGATCGATCTATGCCTAAATCAAGAACAAAATACTTTCACTGATAAATTGGCGATGAACCGCTAACGTGGGTACCTCCAAATTTTATAGCTGTCAATGGGAACCATTTTTCGTTTCCATTGGTAATCTGTTACTAACAGTAAAGATAAGATTTCAGTTAAGATTCACGCCTAAGCTTTCAGGCGTTTATCGGTTTGAACAGTTTTCCAACGGATTGTCTATTGGTAATCAGCTGGCAATTTTTAAGATATGGCCTTAGATATGATATACACCCAGGCTTTCAGGCATTATCGGTTGGAACAGTGTTCCACCGAACTATCTAGTGGTAATAATCGCGAATTTTAAATATAAGGTTTGGATGGGCAAAATTGATGAATAAATCTTTATACTATGATGCACACTACTTTAGCTGCAAATTAATACCTTCATAAAGGCTAAAAAGTTGTGTACCATAGTTGTAAGTAGATAAACTATCAACCAAGTTTTAAATAACTATACACTGATAACATTAAGTATATGATGAATAGCCGAGTAGGAGTAACCTCCTTTTGATCCATATAAACTCGAATTCTTGCCATATTACTAAGATTTCAAAGTTCATATACTTGAACTCTGAATAAATATACCGCAAAATGACTTTGAAAAAGTTACAAGTGTTTAACAACAATTTCTAGATTATCTACAATAAATATACCACAACATGCATCCTGAACATTTTAGTTGTGGAACACTTAACTACTAGAATGTCCCCTTGGGGACCGTTTTAAATAAGTCTTAAGCAAAATTACAACCATGATTAGCTTGTAAATATTTATGTTTTTCAAAAGGCGTATCAATTAAGGACGTGTGGTTACTGGTACTCTTTGCAACGCCAATACTTAGAGAGGTCGGAGATGAATCCTTTTCATTCTGACGATGACTTAAGGTTAGGGGCAACTCTTAACAAAAAAGGATACCATGCCATTTTTTTAAAAAAAAATAGTGAGTTTTGTGATTCACACTCCAAAGCTACCACAAAACAACGAAGGACAAGTTAAGACATGGTCAGTTGGGAATACCTCTTGGTAAGTAAACCACTTTGTGACATTAGATGTCTTGTCATATGATGAACCTATACATAACACTACTCGTCTCCCTCAGTCAGAACACACATTTTTTTTTGCACAATGTGCCATCGTGTGTCAGGTTTTGCACAATGTGCCACCGTGGCTTTAGAACATCAATAACCGTTTAACATCCTTTCTTGCTGATTCTTGGCATTTCATAAATTTCTTTATTTTTTCATCTTGCGGAAACGTGAAAGTTTTGATGAATGTTGCGTAGCTAGGGTATATTTTGTACGTAAGATAATACACGTGCTTGTATTCCACTTCCGAAACCATAAACATAGAACTAGGTCCGATGTCGTTTATGATGTCGTTTATGATGTCGTTGAAACCTCCAACTGATGGAGAACATTTAAGTCATTATTAGTACCAACAAAACCATAGATTGCATGACAAACCCATAGGTCTTGTAAAGCCACGACTTCTAGCATTATCGTGGGATGGTCGGGATCACCTCTGGTAAATTGACCTTGCCACGCATTATGACAATTACACCACGATCAATGCATACAATCATCATGAAATTGACTTATCATTTAAGGATGTGATTTGTATTTTGGCTCAAATTTAGAAGTTATATATAGATATGTAAATTGAATTCAAATTTCGAATCCAATCGAACTGAAAATCATAAATTCGTATTCGATTATTGGACCCGAATATGAATTGAATTCGAATATTTAAAATAGAATTCGAACTTTGATAATCAAATACGAATCGAGTCGAATTTCGAACTTTTCAAATCTGAATCGAATTCTGAACACCTCTACCGTATATCCTAATTGCTATAATAGAAAATTTGGTCCAGTCTATATAGTTTATTATCGAATTCTGAACACCTCTACCGTATATCCTAATTTGCTAAAATTTGGTCCGGTCTAAATAGTTTATTATACATTTTCCTATCAACCAAAAAAATTAATAGCTAAAATATACAATTATGTAAGTCTCACATACCCATGTGAGTCTAAATGGTTTTGAATGCTAGTTTTTCTGAATTCCTGGAAATAAACAAGTTTCCTATACGCATATTTAAAAATGCCTTACCTTGAGACTAATGTGTCTTGAAATTTAAGTTGTTACGGTCATTATATCGGACGAGAATTTGAGAATAAAGTATAAAAAAAAACATATATATCGTTAATTGGCATCGTAGACAATATGGTCCGGTCCAATGAATAGAAAATTCAGGGATGTTTAATGAATACCCGAATGTGTATCATGGTGAGTTGTCAATGGATGGCATGTTTTAAATGGCTACTTCATCAATTCTCAGTAAATGTAACGGCATGCCACATGAAAGAAACTCATGTTTACAGTCTGTTTTTGTGGGAAATAATAATATAAAAAAATAAAGAATTTTATATACAATGTTGCAACTTGAACTTATATGAGTTTAAGAATATGAAGGAATGATACGTCATACATGAATAAGGGAACTCGAATATCCTTCAAATATTTAATTTTTGTGGTTACTTGAATATATTGTTTATATTTATATTTATAATGTCCAACAAAAAATATAACAGTTTTAATGTATACCCGGATTAGGGTTCAAACCAGACACTACTAAATAAATGAGTATCATCGACTTCCTATTTCATCAGAAAACTCCTCGGTGATACTCCATCAGTAATATTGGCCCGGTTACAACAGAATCATCAAAAGATTTTACTTATGGACTACTGACGATGGCCAACAAATGATTTCTAGTGGCCAAATAAACCAACCAAACACAAACAGCTTGTGTGAGTTGACCTTTATAAGATATAATCATTTTGGGTGTGTGTGTATATAACCATATTATATTTACATCTATGTATATTTTATATTTTTATTTTAACGCTCCTAATCTAATTGTAATCTACCCCAACCTAAATCTACTTCACGCCTCAATTGAAACTCGAACCCTTACCCAACATCTCTTAGGTAGGGGCGTACACATTACACCTTTGTCACCATGAGGTCTCAAATCTTATGATGTTTATAAGGTTTGGATTTAGAATTAGAATTAGGGTATCTAATTTGGTGTTAAAAAACTGAAAAATATCTATACAAAGAAGATGAAGAAACACATTTTACTGTTGAGTGAATAGTGGAGCCCATATATTTCATTCCTAAAAGAAATGATCAAACTTATAATATGTTCTTACCACATGATAACTCGTGTAGTTTGTTATATATATTATTTAGTTTTTTTCTCTATTTCATTGTTATGTGTTATATAAAGGTAATTACATTTATATAGATATATGATCACCAAAATGTGCAATCGTAACAAGCTCGTTGTATGAAGTTCGATCTTTGTCATCTATTAAATCGACTTCTATTTAGTCTCTCTTTACCTTGAATTCGTTTAAGTTCGGTTTAATTTGAGATTTTAATGGATCAGCTTTAAAAGGCTTCGCTCATTTATCCCCAATTATCACTTAACCCATATCCGAAGAAGATAAATACTGAACGGATTTAAACAAATAATATAATTGTATTGATGGATAATAGTTTTTCGTGTGTTAAATAACCAAAAACAATATCTCTTTGTACATAGAGATTACAATGAAAAGAGAGAATGATAAAGCTAACTAATTTTTTAACTACTTAAATTATACCGAATTTGTCTTAGACGGAGCTCGAATCCTTGACCTTAATTAGACAAACACCACACTAGCATCTAACTCCAATGATTTTCTCAATTGGACCTAAACCCATGATAATGATATTATGTCAATGATCTATATATTTAAACTAGAGATGAAATTATTAGAATATGTAAATATTATGTATCCATTATATTAGGAGATAATTATGTATTTGATATGTTTCCATATCTTGCTTACCAACAGGCCCAAATGCAGCCATTAACCCAGCAGGAAAGGGGCCGGAGATTGCTGTGGGCCGTAAGCGGGTGGATAGGTGGGTGAGGGTTGGTTCCATTGAGAGGTAGAGTATTGGTTGCTATAGTTGCCACGTCCCCGAGAGCCCCGACCACGACCGCCACGGTAGCCGCGTCCACGGCCATGAGGACGGTTTGGATCATAATAATTTTGTGAGTACCGATTAGGATCTGTAGGGGCTGTATTAGGTGCGGGTGGGTTGTTAGTTTGGGTAGATGGTTCGGTAACGGTAGCAGCGGGAATCGGAGTGGTGACAAGCACCGATTGGTTGTTATTTTGGCGGGCGGCTTGGCGTTGTTGTTCTTTTTGCAGACTGGTGCGAGCTTCATCCCATGTAGGGGAGGTTTGATTGATGAGGGCAGCGGTAACATCATACTCGGACGGTAGGCCTCGAACAAGTTGCATAACGAGTCGTGGCTCGCTAACCGGAAAGCCGACATCGCCTAGTTGCTCGGCGATGTCTTTAAGTTTCTGACAATATTCGTCGAGGGATGCACAAGCTCCAAATGTGAGATTTGTAAAGTCATGCTCAAGAGTCGTAGCTCGAGAGCCTTTGTTATTAAGAAAAATACCTTCAAGTTTCACCCATGTGGCTCGTGCCGTAGCATCGGTTTCAAGAACCCGAACCAAATACTCGTCGGATAGCGTGGCGTATATCCATTGGAGAATAAGGGCGTCGATCTCTTGCCAGGAATCATAGTCATCGTCGCCTTCCTTTGGTGCAGTCGTGCCGTCGATATGATCAAGAACCTTGTAAGCTTTTGCATGTAACTTGAAAAGCTTTACCCATGATGAATACGTAACCTTGGTGCCGTCGAGAGTGCGAACCTTGTTTTGAATGTTGGTCACCGTATAGGCTGGATGCAGGGAGGAGGATTTAGGTTCGGTGTTGGACGTATGTTCTTTGCCGGTCATGGTGGCTGTCGAAACAGGGGATGACCGGAAAAAAACGAGCGACGGTTAAGGTGTGCGACGGTTAGGGTTTGTAGAGCGTAAGAGGATAGAGGTCCCCCGTGCTATCATGGCGCGAAAGGAAGGTGCCCGTCTTGAGGTCCTTCAAAAAAAAACCAAAAGGGTCAAATTCAATACTAACTTGGTTATCACGAGTGAATTTACGAACAGAAAGTAAATCTTTGATAACAGTGGGTGAGTGTAGGACATTATTAAGTTGGTAGGTTTTGGTTGAGACAGTGTGTAGGGAATTTCCAGATCCTGTAATTGGTAATTTATGGCCATTCCCAACAAGAATAGTGCTTGAAGAAAAAGACAAGGGAGTAGAAATTTTACCGATATTGGAGGTGATGTGAGAGGATGCTCCGGTGTCCATGTTCCACGAGGTGTCCGGGTTATTGATCTGCATCATGGAGAGAGCCGTGCCGATGTCCGTTGGGTTTAATGCATTAAAAACATTCGGGTCGTGGAACTGGGTAGGGGTGGGAGGCTGCTGGGTTAATGGCTGCATTTGGGCCTGTTGGTAAGCAAGATGGGCCTGGTTGTATTGGGGTTGGGGGTAATTATCTCCTAATATAATGGATACATAATATTTACATATTCTAATAGAAATAATAACTAACAAAATGATAAACCATATAATAATAAATATATAAAACAACTAAAAGTGAAAATTATATAAAATACTCATCATCTTTAACATAAGTCATGATTTTATTTAATAAATTTAGGTAGCAAGTACTATTATGCATCTACCCACTGTTTTATGTCATTTATATACTTGTGTTTACACATTGACTCATTTATCATACATGTTTACTCCAATTTACTTTACCACTTGTACTATCAACTTTCGTGGGTGTTACTAGTTGCTACCCACAATACAAAGTGTGTAGATATTTGTTTTATCTTTTAGCAACATTTGATTTAAAATAATATTTAGTCAAACAAACTAATATTATATAAATCCAAACATAATGCTTCACTCACTTTATTTATTACACTTCAATATATATTTTATGACAATATAAATTTGTATTAACACAATTTTTTTTTTTTATCTTAGAACATACTTTTATTTTTTAAACAATAACTTCCAGATTTTAGAGACCGAAAATATACTATCAGACTCAACTCAGTTTGTTATTAAAATTATACTAAATTTAGATAAGATATATAGAAAATATTAATGTATCACATATTGAAAGTGCTAAGAGATGATTAAAAATATATTTTGAATAATTATAAAATTTAGATAAGATATATAGAAAATATCAATGTATCATACATTGAAAGTGCTCAGAGATAATTAACAATATATTTTGAATAATTTAGGAAAGAAAAAGAAAATTAATATATATCTATATTTATACTATACTATACTATATACTAAAAGAAAAAAAAAACTGTGGAACATATGTCATCGACTAGAGTCATCTATTTTTTATTTTTCATGACTCTTTCTTGTACTTAATTATGGATATGTATTTTTTTAATTAAGGATAGTTATCAGATTATTAACCAAATGAATTTAATATCAAATTAATTATTATTTTTTAAAATAAACTTATATTTTTTACTTAAAAACTTCACTGTAAAGAATAATGATGGTAATTGTTTTTATAAGTGAGTTCTAAAAAATTTTAAATATTTATTATTGTTGAATGATAAGAATGATAAAAATACAATATTTTAGATAATAAAAATAAGGTGGCACTGAAAAATCAAAGTTAATGTCACACCCTCAAATTTCACATGCGGGGTTTTACCGCGAGGCGTGCGACTGATCAGGATCCAGCCACTAATCATGTTGAACCAATTATGTAAGTTGTAAAATCGTCACCATCAAAACGATTAGTGAATATTGTTTATGTAACACCCCGCCCCGATTAGGGCTGACGTGTTACACAATTCGGTAATCAGAGACAATTGATAACTTAGTTAAAACATAAATTCCATAGGTTTAAAAACAAAAATCCCCAAAATGGCATAACGGTCTCAACAGAAAAACATAAGTGTCTAAATTTATTGAATATAAAGTTTTATTGAACTCCTTGTTCCAACTCTAGCTTTTTTTATTATCACTCTTCACACATTTCCCCGATTTCCCTGAGTACCTGTTTAAGACATAATAAAAGAAAACAACAAAAAGAAACGGTTGAGCCAAAAATTGCCCGTAACGGAGAAACAATAGCACTAACACATAAATGATAGAAGCAATACACTAAACACTTTAACGATGCAAACAATACAATACGTTGAATGATCACTGATGAATACCATAAATGTATATTAGAAATACCCATGTGAGCCACTAACAATAAACACTAACACTTTGTACATTAGCTGGAGTTCCAATGCACCATTATGTAGAGGGGGTGTGGGCACTCACACCTATCCCACTACCACTAACACTTACACTTACACTCCTAGGATCGATCCATACGCCTCTCAATAATCAATAAGTGTAATCACTTAGCACCAATACAATATAGAGATGCCGTGGGCCTTTCACACCGCCACGGATGGTGCACGTCAACTGTGCCTATGATGACGCCCTATGTCCCCATAGGTGGATATGCTCGGGTATTGAGGTCAATGAAACAATTTACTCAAGTCAAGGCAAATACACTAACGATACACTAAGGCTATATCACATCTAGCCAAAGATAAATAAATAAATAAATAATAAAAGTCATGGGAACATGCGACAATGAGTATAATGTGTAACTTATTGCATGCGTGGCAAGGACAATAACTCGATACGATGTATGTAACAATAATTAGAGAACGTAGAAAACTCAACGATTCAAGTAGCAATAACGGACGAATACGATATCATGAATTAAAACAATTATGCTAAGAGCAAGACACCACAAAATCCGTACCTTAAGCAATTAGCAATGACTGTAGTAAATCCTAAGCTTGAATCAAATGTCACGAAACCCTACAATATTATTACATAATATTAATTATTATACTTGTTGTGTTGTTGTTTAAATAGGATTTCTATAAGAATACTTTGTGTGGTTATAAATAGTGGTATTAATTCTTTTCTATAGTATTCTGGGTATAAAACAGATGGTTATATTTATTTATATATTTACTTATACATCTTTGTAAATGCTTTTACATTAACCTAAATAAAAAGAATCAAGAGTTAATTCATTCACTTTCTCAAAACAATCAACACTAGTTTATATGAGTTCCCTGGTAATCAAGTTTCCCCCAAAAAAAATAAATAAATAAAGAACTATAAAAAAATCAACAGCATGTAGGGCTGTAAACGAGCCGAGTCGAGCCGAGTTCGACCCAGCTCGAGCTCGGCTCGAACTGAATTCGAGCTGGCTCGGCTCGAGCTCGAAATTCAAATCGAGCTGGGATTTGAGGCTCGAACTCGACTCGATTAAAATTCGAGCTAGCTTGGCTCGGCTCGATCTAGCTCGAATTAACAAAAACCGCAAAATTTACTATATAAAAAGCCCTAAAAATGAATATTTTCATATATTAAGGGTCATATATGCAATTTAATTTAACCAAATGGCTAAATATGCAAGTATAAATAGTTAACTCACTTTGTACGTTTTCTTTACCTTTTTTTATAGGGGAAATACTCCCTTAGTTTTTGTTATTTGAGCGATGTGGGACAAAAAAATGAAGGATGTAAACCTTATCGAGCCGGCTCACGAGCTCACGAGCCGAGCCAGGCCAAGCTCGAGCTCGGCTCGTTTACAAACCGAGCCGAGCTGGCTCATTTACAACCGAGCCAATTTCGAGCCGAGTTTTTTTTGAACTTTTTTCGAGCGAGTTTCGAGCGAGCTGCGAGCCACGAGCTTTTTGAACACCCCTAACAGCATGTTGTCTTTTTCTCTAATCCGAGAACTGAGTTCCTCGTCCTCCCCCAAATATAAAATTTGCAGATTGTGCTTACAATCGAAATCTTAATTATAGTTTCTTATTAAATTGTTGGCTTCAATAACTATAAGTCAAGCGAGTAGGGTGGATTCTAAAAAAAATGACAAAATCGAACTTGAAGACCAAAATCAAAACGAGCAGAAAACTTCCTTTTTCTCAAATGTTGGTGTGCTATGTTCAGTTCAAACATGGTGATTGCCAAAAAAAATATTAGCTATAGATCCTTTAATTTAGATAACTTAAGGATGGCGAAACAACTACAATCAACGGAGGTTTTAACATCGTTACCTTAGTCGCCAAGCGAGATGGATACGAGAGCAATGGGTGGCAGCTTGCTGCAATCGGACAAGAACAAAAACGGTTGTGTGATGGGGCTGTGCAGATTAGCGGAACGAAAACGGGTTTGTAAATTAGAATATCACAACACATGATTTAATACAATGACTTGGGTTACCTGGTTCAAACAAGTCAATCGCTGGTCGGCGGGAATCAGAAACCGGCGTCTTCTCCGACACTGCTGCGTTTCCCACGGTGGTCGATGACTACAGAATCAACGATGACGCGACCTAATTTGGAGCCAGCGACAGAACAACAACTCCTCGGCAACGTAGCGGCGGTGATTTTGGGTTGGCTCTAAGTTTGATTATGCTCGTATACGTTTGTCTTGAAAGGCTAATATTGTGATTCGAAACATACATTTGGAAAGGATTACAAGAGGTTGTGATTGAATAGGAAAAAAGAAAGTCGCTTCATGATTGATCGGAGGTTGAGGAAGGATCGGATGGTGATAGCTGTGCAACTTAATTCCTTATCAAATCATTCTTATTTAGTTATTATTTCATTTAGTTTAGTTTTTTTTTTTTTTTTTTGTGTCGGTTATACAAGTTCTACTACCTAAACACAATTTAAAAAAAAACTATATGATAGTTCATATTATAGTAGTTCATATTGTCATTTTATTTCCTCTCTTCGTAGGAAGAGATATACAACAATCTTAACTATTAATATTATTATCATTATTATTTTTTATTATTATTATTATTATTATTATTATTATTATTATTATTATTATTATACCTTAATTAAGTGTGGTTGAAAGTTGACCAACATTCTAGGCATTGAATATCCGACATGGTAATATTCCATAATACTTATGACATTTATTTCATTAGGGTTTTGAAAGTTTCGTATATTACAGTTTAAAAGTCCAAAATACAGTTTAAGTTAGCAGCGGAAAAACAAAGTAAATCCATCTTAAATTTAAAACCATAAGTTTAATAAATGCACGAAACATAAAGCTTTACGAACCACACACTCCAGCCGATCGCAACGTCCGTCCATAGCTGTACCTAACAACCTGCAGAGCACACAGTAGGGTGTCAACATAAAGTTGGCGAATTCACAAAATTTAGTTTAGCAAAAGTAAAGTTCACAACGTTTTGATTTAAGTATGGCTCGGGTAGCTAACCCTTATCATATGACTAAACTGTGTACCGAATGCTGACGTTTCGTTTGTGCCCTCAATAATGTCCATCAACATTAAAGCAAGAGTAAAGGTTAGAAGTTTACGCCCGGCCTCCAGCACGGTGTGAGGTTTGTCAAACCTAATAGCGCTATCAACTAATACCCCGCGTACGCCCACCCGGCAATTTAATCGGTAAAATACAGGGACTTTCATGATAGAGTTTTTCATTTAGTCTATGTGTATTATCCACCTCCAATGGATAGCATGTTACAGTGGTCCACACAAGGGACGCGCGCATAGCCCAAACCAGGGCTACCGTAAAAAGTGTTGTCCCGAACTAGGGACGCATGCTTTTAGAAAAAAAAAGTTGTGAACTCACCTTAGGTTGCTCGGTATTGAACTTGAAAGGTAATCAGGAATGTCAACTTTGTCCTTATATGTTTACCATTTCAGTTAGTTCAATTTATGAATTCCTACACGTATCTAGCACATAGTCACCGAATTACGTTATCATGCAATTACACGTTTAGGTAAGTTTAGGCATATGATCATATTACTCCATAAAGCATTTATTGTTACCTACTAATGTTTCTAGTAACATTCAACACCTAGGTCTGATTTATAACTTTATGATGACCGTTTACACCAAAAACTCTTGTAACGAAATAGCGAATGATTATTTTGTTGAAAGTTTTATATTAACTAACCCAATGATGTATCCACTTAATTGGTATAAATAAAACATTGCTAAAATCATTTTAGTTAGTAACATAGAAGTTGCATGGCTTCATGTAAAAGATCATAAGGTACCGTACCACCATGTTACACATTTTGTGTTTTACCTTTCATTTAAAAATTGTACTTAATTTTCATAATATTTAATTCTATAATATCTACAATACACGCATTAATTTAAACAAGCTTACATATATTTTGGTGCCATTATTAGGTTCAATCTTGTATATATTTGCAGAATATTATTTGGCTCTAACTATTTGCACACCTTGGCAGGCTATTTACACACTTAGGGTTTACATACGTTACGTAGATGTCACACCCCCAAAATCCACCCGCGGATAACACCCGCTTCGGGGGCGTGACTGACCAGGATCCAGCCACCAATTATACTGAATAACTAAATGGATAACAAAAGTAGTACTTACTAACCATACGATTAGCAAGTGTTAAGTTTAGGGTTCAAGTCTTAAGTTCAGAGTAAAATGTAGCGGAAGCATAATTAACAGTTTTAAACATTGTTCATAAGGTAAACATGATAAATGCCCAACACACGGGCAGACGACCACTACACATCCCAAGTAGCTGCTCCAGTCACTGGCCACCTGCAAAGCATGCAGTAAGGGGGTCAACAATAATGCTGAGTGAGTTCACTAGTTGTCCAGTTTTAATTACCAAAAACTTGTTTCACCAGTTAATTTATCCGTTTATACATGCCATGGGGAGCTACCCCAAAAGTTAGCGACTAAACTGTTTTTCCAATACCGAACACTAGGTAACCGAATGCGTTTCCGCAGGATGCCCCGATGTCAATGTTCTATCATCATTGACGGATGCCTGAGTACATTAGTTCACGACCGATCCCATACCATGGCACGGTGTGAGGCTGGTAAGACCTAAATAGCGCTATCAACTAATAACCCGTTCGCCTGGCACCGGCGACTAATCGGTATTATGTAGTAGGGACTTGAGTGATAGAGTTGCGTTTAGTGCCATTAGTTGCATTCCGTATAAACAGTAATTAACTAAAAAGGTTTCCCAATACTAGGGACGATAAAGTAAGTTTGTTCCCAATAACTAGGGAAGGAATGTAGACGGTATCCCCTTTACAAGGGGATATGGTTGTTTTAGTCTCGTGTCCCAAACCACCGGGACGCATGCTTTTAAGTTGTGAACTCACCTTGGGTTGCTCGGTATGATACGTTACTTGGTTAAGTATGTTGGTCACCACGTCCTAGCATGGTTACCAAGTATGGGTCAAGTTGGGTACAAGTAAACACGTATAAGACACACTTAACGTAAATGCAGATAACTATAGTAGCAGGTATACATGCAGCCCAGTCAACAAAAAGTCCAACATACAAACAGTGGGGCTATTGGGCCTAAGCAGTTACACAAGCAATCCAGTTAACAGACAATCCAACAAGTACATTGGCCCAATAACAGCCCAGTCGAGACAAAGATGACTCGCAACCAAGGTTGCGACTCGCAACCGAGGTCTCGGTTCGTCATGCTTTGGTTGCGACTCGCAATCAGAGATTCCGACTCGCAACCGGCGTTTCCGACAAAGCAGCTGTGGTTACGACTCGCAATCGGATCGATGCGCATTGATTGCGACTCGCAACCGGGAGGTCTCGACAAATCCTGGTGCGGTCTCGAGTAGCAACCAAAGGTTGCGACTCGCAACCGTGGTTTACGTGTGCATGAAGTCCTTCTAGAACCTGTCATTTGTACGAACCAATGGAAATGCATTTTCATGAAACCAATATGTACCATTTCCACTAAACATGTTTGTTTGTCTGATCATTAGCCAAAACAGATCAAATATACACATTTCAAAAATATTTCAAAGGCATTCAAATTGTTCTTCATGTTCATCAAGCAATATTCAAACTATATTCATCATTTGTAACCCAAACCATAAGATCAAGGAACACCTATTTAACATAATCTGTTTTACATAATCGGCTTTATTATTCTCGGTTCCTAGTCTAGCATGCTTCATCATAAATCACAACAAGCATCTAGCATTATCCGAATATCACAACCATTTAACACCAAACCGGATATCAAAACAACAAACATCATAAACATTCACAACAAATATCATCAAGTAACCATCTTCCTTAGCATATTTATGAACATACAAGCCTAGGATTCATACTAAAACCTCTAATCCCATCAACAAGCATAAGACCATAGCAATCACCAACAATCATGGACATAAAAACACTAACCGGTTACTCGATGTTGAGAGAAAAGGGGTGTTCGGGTGGTCTCTTGGTCCGGCCAATCTTCCTTGTTGATAGCTCACTTGATCCGAGAGATATGAAGGAATGGGAGATGATTTTGGTTGCTAGAAACTTAGGGTTTTAGGGTTTAGTGAAGAAGATGAGAGGAGAGTGTGAGAAGAGAGTGTGTAAAATGGATAAGGGAGGTGGGGTTGGGTTTATATAGTGTACCGAGTGGGCTTAGGGGATTCCGGCTTGGGTTCTCGGTTACAAGGCCCAACCGGCCCATTGCTACTGTTCACTCGAGACCACGGTCTCGAGTCGGGTTGAGGTTTCGGTTTATATATATATATAACACATATATATACATATATACACAAAAGTAAATCGGCATATAACACATAATAACAAATAATTCATCGTTTTCATTTAATAAAATACGTACATGAAACGTTACATCAAGAAAGTTTCCCCGGGAAGGTCCGAAGTGTCACATTATCCCCACGTTTTAGGAACTTTCGTCCCGAAAGTTAAGGCAGCCACTGTCAAGCTAGTGTGAGTAAAAGCGTTTCAACGGGGTGTCACATCATCCCCCCGTTAGTTTGGAATTTCGTCCCGAAATTCGTTCGTAGCTTCAGTGCTGGGGTTTTCGTTTGGGAACAACTGGGGATACTTGTGCTTCATCTGGTCTTCCTGCTCCCAGGTATACTCTGGGCCACGTCGCGAGTTCCAACGAACTCGTACAAGAGGTATCTGGCTACGTTTGAGGGTTTTGATCACTCGATCCGTGATCTCGATTGGTTCCTCAGTAAAGTGTAGCTGTTCGTCAATCGTCAGTTCCTTAAAAGGAATCACAAGTGTTTCATCCGACAAACACTTCTTCAGGTTGGATACATGAAAGACGTTATGTACCGCACTCAGCTCTTCAGGCAGGTTCAATCTATAAGCGACCTTACCGATCTTCTCGGTAATTTCGAATGGTCCAATGTATCGCGGATTAAGCTTGCCCCGTTTACCAAAGCGAACCACACCCTTCCAGGGTGAGACTTTAAGTAGAACCCGGTCACCGACCTGGAATTCCAATGGTTTCCTACGCTTATCAGCGTAGCTCTTCTGACGGTCACGAGCTGCCGCCATGCGTTGTCTGATCTGGGCAATCTTTTCCGTTGTATCTACCACCATCTCTGGGCCTGTGATTTGACTATCACCGATTTCTGCCCAGCAGAGAGGTGACCGGCATTTACGACCGTACAATGCCTCAAAAGGTGCTGCCTGAATA
The DNA here is from genome assembly GCF_002127325.2 of Helianthus annuus. NCBI lineage: Eukaryota > Viridiplantae > Streptophyta > Magnoliopsida > Asterales > Asteraceae > Helianthus > Helianthus annuus. The sequence continues at coordinate 4,138,299 of NC_035434.2, forward strand.
CTAGTGTGGTAGCTGTTGTTGTAGGAGAACTCTACTAACGGTAGATGCTTCTCCCAGTTCTTGCCAAAATCGATCACACACGCCCTAAGCATGTCTTCGAGAGTTTGGATGGTACGTTCGGACTGTCCATCCGTTTGCGGGTGATAAGCAGTGCTCATATCCAAACGTGAGCCAAAGCAATTGTGCATAGCTTGCCACAGTTCCGAAGTAAATCGAGCATCTCGGTCGGAAATAATTGAGGTTGGCACTCCGTGCCTCGATACTACTTCCTTTAAGTAAATCTCCGCCAAGGTAGAGAACTTGTCTGTTTCCTTAATAGCCAGAAAGTGCGCGGACTTGGTCAGTCGATCCACTATTACCCAAATAGCATCATTTCCGCGTTGAGATCTAGGTAGCCCTGTAACAAAATCCATGGAAATTTGCTCCCATTTCCATTTCGGGATTTCTGGTTGTTGGAGTAGACCTGCTGGCTTCTGGTATTCTGTCTTGACTCTCGCGCAAGTCAAGCATTTGCTGACGTACGTCGCTATGTGGGCCTTCATACCAGGCCACCAATATGTAGTCCTCAAATCGTGGTACATCTTGTCCGAACCAGGATGTACTGAGTAGCGGGACTTGTGGGCTTCGTCCATCACGAGTTCACGTAAACCTCCAAAGAGTGGAACCCAGATGCGTCCTGTTACATAGTAAGCACCATCTTCTTTCTGTTCTAGTTGCTGTCTCGACCCTCGCAGAGACTCAGCCCTGATGTTATCCGGCTTCAATGCTTCAACCTGAGCATTTCGAATCTGAGTAGGGAGGTTAGACTGGATGGTAAGTTGCAGTGCTCGCACGCGCTTTGGTATAGTGTCCTTTCGGCTGAGGGCGTCTGCCACGACATTGGCCTTGCCCGGATGGTATTTGATGGCGCATTCGTAGTCATTCAAGAGTTCGACCCATCGACGTTGTCGCATGTTCAATTCCTTTTGCCTAAAGATATGCTCGAGACTCCTGTGATCGGTGTAAATAGTGCACTTGGTACCGTACAGGTAATGTCTCCATATCTTAAGAGCAAAGATCACTGCTCCCAGTTCCAAGTCGTGCGTCGTGTAGTTCTTTTCATGCGTCTTGAGTTGTCGAGAGGCATAGGCAATGACTTTCTCGCGTTGCATTAGCACGCAACCGAGCCCATGAATAGACGCATCGCAGTAAACCACAAAGTCGTCAGTGCCTTCAGGTAACGAGAGAATAGGAGCGCTACAGAGGTTATCCTTAAGCCTCTGAAAAGCAGATTCCTGTGCTGCATTCCACTTGTAGGCGACGCCTTTCTGAGTGAGTGTTGTGAGAGGTTGTGCAATCTTTGAGAATCCCTGAATGAATCTGCGGTAGTAGCCTGCTAAACCCAAGAATTGACGAACTTCAGTGGGGGTCTTAGGTGTAGGCCAGTTCTTTATCGATTCGATCTTAGCTGGGTCGACATGAATTCCGTTCTTATTGACTACATGGCCGAGGAAATGGACTTCTCGAAGCCAGAAGTCACATTTAGAGAATTTGGCGTACAGTTGCTCGTTGCGAAGGAGTTCGAGGATAAGGCGTAGGTGCTGTTCATGCTCTTCTTGACTTTTTGAATAAATCAAGATGTCGTCGATAAACACAATCACGAATTTGTCGAGGTAAGGCTTACATACGCGGTTCATAAGATCCATGAACACTGCAGGTGCGTTAGTCATTCCAAAAGGCATAACGAGGAACTCGTAATGACCATAACGAGTCCTGAACGCAGTCTTGGAAATATCTTCGTTACGAACTCTCAGCTGATGATAGCCTGATCGCAGGTCAATCTTTGAATAGTAGCTCGATCCTTGCAACTGATCGAATAGGTCGTCGATGCGCGGGAGAGGGTAACGATTCTTGATGGTAACTTTGTTCAACTCACGGTAGTCGATGCACATTCGGAATGTGCCATCCTTCTTCTTGACAAAAAGTACTGGGGCTCCCCAGGGTGATGAACTAGGACGGATAAATCCTTTATCCAATAGTTCTTGTAGTTGCGTAGAGAGTTCCTTCAGTTCTGCAGGAGCCAATCGGTACGGTGCACGAGCTATGGGTGCTGCTCCGGGAGCTAGCTCGATTTGGAATTCGACCTGACGGTGAGGAGGGAGTCCAGGTAGTTCCTCAGGAAATACTTCGGGATAATCGCGTACTATAGGAAAATCTTCAATCCTCTTTTCCTTTTCGCGAGTATTGGTGACGAGTGCTAGGATAGCGGTGTGCCCTTTCTGTAAACACTTCTGGGCTTTTAGAAGCGAGATAATGCCTGTGACTTCTCCACCTTTGTTGCCTTTAACGATGAGGGGTTGACCAGAACGGCGAGGTATACGAACTGCTTTCTCCTGACAGAGGATTTCAGCGCAATGTTTGGATAACCAATCCATACCAATAACAACGTCGAAGCTTCCAAGTTTGACAGGGAAAAGATCGATACTAAACGTATGGCCAGACAATTCTAGGGTGCAGTCGTGGATCACGTGCGTGGCCTCGATGTTCTTACCATTAGCTATCTCGACGGTATGCTTAGAACTTAATAATGCAGGCGAGTGCTTAAGTTTCTTACTAATGCGAAGGGATACATAACTGGCATCGGCACCGGAATCAAATAACACAGAAACATAACGATCATCAAGTAGGAACTTACCCGCCACGACGTTGGGGTCGTTCCTTGCTTCGCCAGCTCCAATCACGAAAGCTCTTCCCCTTGCATTCCCCGCATTGTTGTTCTGCTCATTGTTCCCAGCTCCCTGATTGTTGTTGCGATTCTGATTCGGTTCAGGGCAATCCTTTCGCATGTGCCCTGTTGCCCCGCATTTAAAACATGCTCTGTTGTTTCCCTGCTGCTGTTGCTGTTGGGGTTGTTGCTGATTCTGCCTTGCTGGGAACTGACTTCTGCAATCCTTTGCTTCGTGCCCCATCTTGTGGCATCGCTTACACTGACCCTTGTTGCATGCCCCATTGTGGTGCCTGTTACACTTGTTGCACTTAGGGTAGTTTCCCCGGTAGCCACCCTGTTGCTGATTGCCCTTGTTGTTGTCAGTTTTCCTTTGCTGAGCTGGGGCTTGAGTAGGGTTAGCATCCTTACCCTGATTTCCATCCCACTTCCGTTTACCATCACTAGAACTTCCTTCCGCAGCACTGATCCTTTTGGGCAACCTGCCCTCTTCCACAGCCTGATCAGTGAGTTTGTGAGCAAGTCGAACGATTGGCTGAATGGTAGTGTGGTTGGCTGAAGTTACATGGCTTCGGATTTCTGGAGCTAGACCCTTGATGTACAATTCGATCCTTCGGTACATGGGTCGGGACATGTTTGGACAAAGAGCAGCATAGTCGTTGGACAGCTTGGTGTAGGTCTCAATCTCTGACCCAACCATCTTGAGTTCATAGTACTCATTTTCCAGCTTGTGGATGTCATCCCTGTGACAGTACTCTTCCTTGATCATATCCTTGAAATCTTCCCACGCAGTAGCGTTAGCAGTCTCCAAACCAAGCATTTGAATTTGCGCCTTCCACCATGAAAGTGCGCTTCCCTCTAGAGTTCCAGTAGCAAACTTCACCCAATTAGCAGTTGGGCATTCACAGACAGCAAAAACAGCTTCGACCTTCTCAATCCAGTGCAGAAGGCCTATGGCACCCTCCGTGCCACTGAATGGAAGAGGCTTGCAATCCATGAAGGTCTTGAAGGTACAAACACGTGGTTGCACAGGTGCAGGCTGACCTGTTGTGAGGAGTGAAGCGAAATAGGTTTAGAGGCGAAAAGACGATGTGGCGGTAGGATCTAAACATCCTAAAGCATCGAGTTTACCTATAGGGTGAGCTGCGAAAGCTGCAGCCACAGTGTTGAGCAGGCTAGTGAACTGAGCCGGGGTCATGTTGACGTTTCCTCGTCCGCGTCCACTCATTGTCTTCATAACCAGAAAACATAGCATGAGTGCGTGATAGCGAGAATAAGATAGAAGAGAGAAGATGTATCTATCTAATCAGGCAACTAGTACGTATAGTAAAGCAGAGAGCATAAGACAAGTAAGCAAGTAACTATGGGTCCGAGCTATGAGGTCAGGTAAGTCGAGCCTTGTACTTGGAGTGTAGTGTCGTCACGAGTCACGGGTTATAGTCTGGTTTTTTCTCAAAAAGATTCTTCCCCTTTTTAAAACCAAGTTCACTATAACCAATGGCTCTGATACCAATCTGTCACACCCCCAAAATCCACCCGCGGATAACACCCGCTTCGGGGGCGTGACTGACCAGGATCCAGCCACCAATTATACTGAATAACTAAATGGATAACAAAAGTAGTACTTACTAACCATACGATTAGCAAGTGTTAAGTTTAGGGTTCAAGTCTTAAGTTCAGAGTAAAATGTAGCGGAAGCATAATTAACAGTTTTAAACATTGTTCATAAGGTAAACATGATAAATGCCCAACACACGGGCAGACGACCACTACACATCCCAAGTAGCTGCTCCAGTCACTGGCCACCTGCAAAGCATGCAGTAAGGGGGTCAACAATAATGCTGAGTGAGTTCACTAGTTGTCCAGTTTTAATTACCAAAAACTTGTTTCACCAGTTAATTTATCCGTTTATACATGCCATGGGGAGCTACCCCAAAAGTTAGCGACTAAACTGTTTTTCCAATACCGAACACTAGGTAACCGAATGCGTTTCCGCAGGATGCCCCGATGTCAATGTTCTATCATCATTGACGGATGCCTGAGTACATTAGTTCACGACCGATCCCATACCATGGCACGGTGTGAGGCTGGTAAGACCTAAATAGCGCTATCAACTAATAACCCGTTCGCCTGGCACCGGCGACTAATCGGTATTATGTAGTAGGGACTTGAGTGATAGAGTTGCGTTTAGTGCCATTAGTTGCATTCCGTATAAACAGTAATTAACTAAAAAGGTTTCCCAATACTAGGGACGATAAAGTAAGTTTGTTCCCAATAACTAGGGAAGGAATGTAGACGGTATCCCCTTTACAAGGGGATATGGTTGTTTTAGTCTCGTGTCCCAAACCACCGGGACGCATGCTTTTAAGTTGTGAACTCACCTTGGGTTGCTCGGTATGATACGTTACTTGGTTAAGTATGTTGGTCACCACGTCCTAGCATGGTTACCAAGTATGGGTCAAGTTGGGTACAAGTAAACACGTATAAGACACACTTAACGTAAATGCAGATAACTATAGTAGCAGGTATACATGCAGCCCAGTCAACAAAAAGTCCAACATACAAACAGTGGGGCTATTGGGCCTAAGCAGTTACACAAGCAATCCAGTTAACAGACAATCCAACAAGTACATTGGCCCAATAACAGCCCAGTCGAGACAAAGATGACTCGCAACCAAGGTTGCGACTCGCAACCGAGGTCTCGGTTCGTCATGCTTTGGTTGCGACTCGCAATCAGAGATTCCGACTCGCAACCGGCGTTTCCGACAAAGCAGCTGTGGTTACGACTCGCAATCGGATCGATGCGCATTGATTGCGACTCGCAACCGGGAGGTCTCGACAAATCCTGGTGCGGTCTCGAGTAGCAACCAAAGGTTGCGACTCGCAACCGTGGTTTACGTGTGCATGAAGTCCTTCTAGAACCTGTCATTTGTACGAACCAATGGAAATGCATTTTCATGAAACCAATATGTACCATTTCCACTAAACATGTTTGTTTGTCTGATCATTAGCCAAAACAGATCAAATATACACATTTCAAAAATATTTCAAAGGCATTCAAATTGTTCTTCATGTTCATCAAGCAATATTCAAACTATATTCATCATTTGTAACCCAAACCATAAGATCAAGGAACACCTATTTAACATAATCTGTTTTACATAATCGGCTTTATTATTCTCGGTTCCTAGTCTAGCATGCTTCATCATAAATCACAACAAGCATCTAGCATTATCCGAATATCACAACCATTTAACACCAAACCGGATATCAAAACAACAAACATCATAAACATTCACAACAAATATCATCAAGTAACCATCTTCCTTAGCATATTTATGAACATACAAGCCTAGGATTCATACTAAAACCTCTAATCCCATCAACAAGCATAAGACCATAGCAATCACCAACAATCATGGACATAAAAACACTAACCGGTTACTCGATGTTGAGAGAAAAGGGGTGTTCGGGTGGTCTCTTGGTCCGGCCAATCTTCCTTGTTGATAGCTCACTTGATCCGAGAGATATGAAGGAATGGGAGATGATTTTGGTTGCTAGAAACTTAGGGTTTTAGGGTTTAGTGAAGAAGATGAGAGGAGAGTGTGAGAAGAGAGTGTGTAAAATGGATAAGGGAGGTGGGGTTGGGTTTATATAGTGTACCGAGTGGGCTTAGGGGATTCCGGCTTGGGTTCTCGGTTACAAGGCCCAACCGGCCCATTGCTACTGTTCACTCGAGACCACGGTCTCGAGTCGGGTTGAGGTTTCGGTTTATATATATATATAACACATATATATACATATATACACAAAAGTAAATCGGCATATAACACATAATAACAAATAATTCATCGTTTTCATTTAATAAAATACGTACATGAAACGTTACATCAAGAAAGTTTCCCCGGGAAGGTCCGAAGTGTCACAGTAGAGACCTCTACGCAGCGTATAGGGTTACCAATATACGCAGCGTATAGGTCTCTATGCTGCGTATGCAAGGGGCAGGTACACGACCAGACAGTCAAACCTAGTACCATGTCAAATCAGTCTGACATACGCTGCGTAGAGACCTATACGCTGCGTATATTGGTAACCCTATACGCTGCGTAGAGGTCTCTACGCAGCGTATGTCAGACTGATTTGACAATGATACGATGTTGTCCAGGCACGTGAATAAAGCAATACGGGGAGTAGAGATCTATACGTTGCGTGTTTCAGTACATTTAAAAGTCTATTTAGCTCTTTCTTTTCATCTTCGCAGAAGCACAACAATTCATTTATTTCTTCTGTGTTTCATAGTCTTCTTCTTCAGTAGAGAATTTACACCCCAAACCAAAATCATTTGTTCTGTTTTTTATCAATCTTGTTAAAATGTCATCACTTTGGAAGGAGAATTATTTCGGTAAACGCTATTCTAACGACACATGGGGAGCAAATGATGCCAATGAAGAGGAGGAGGTCGTGTCTGGAGTCCCTGTTGATCAAAAAACACAGTTGCCAGACTTGAACAAGACTCCCACTCCACCTGTTGATGAACCAAATAACCCGGCGCATCAAGTGTATCCGGATTACGGATACGGGTAAGAATCTCCGTACTTGCAACAAAGTGGATACGGTGCTGAGAATGCACCTGTTGATGAACCATATTACCCGACGCAGCAATCGTATCTGGGTTACGGGGGATACGGGGGTGAAGGTGGATACGGAGGCGGATGTGGATACAGTGGATACGGGGGTGAAGGTAGATACAGTTGATACGATAGATTTGGGGGTGAAGGTGGATGATGCGTGTGTAGTGTAATATATTTTTGATGTATATTTAAGCCCTTTTTACACTTTTAGCCAAGTTTTAAATTTATAAAACACGATATTCACTAACACTAAACACACATATGGGCAAGTGCACCCATCGTGGACGTAGTATAGTGTTGGTAAGATACCGAGGTCGTCCAAGGACACAAGAGCTTTTAATACCGGTTTATCCTCAACGTCTAATCAAATAAAAAAGTGAGAAAAATGTTTTTTTTTTAAACTAAGAAAATAAAAACTAACTAAATGCTGAAAAATAAAATAAAATAAAAACAGATAGACAAGATGAATCACTTGGATCCGACACGTGTATTAGTATAACCTTTGATTATTTTCGCACTTTTGCACTTGTTTAAGAGATTATCTTAGTTATTGTAGTAGGCCCCTCTTTTGAAGGCGACGTTACCCTCAACCCAGTAGTTTGAGTCAGCAAGCATACAATCCTAAAGGGTCGGATTATTGAAAGATAATGAATTAAGTTATTAATGTAAATTGTGGTAGGCCCCGCTTTCGGCGGTGACGTTACCCTCGACTAAGTAGTCTGAGTCAGCAGGGATACAGTCCTAAATAGCCGGGTTATAGTATTAATAGTAGTTAACTTATGAGGGGGTCAAAGAGTTTGGATCCCCGCCATCCAATACCTATGGGCATTGAAGGAGATCCTACTAAATTTGACCCAGGTCCCAAGCAGGACCTCTAAACGCTGAACAAGGGCAAGACCCTTACCAAACCGTTCCCTTAACCCCCGACCAGGTAGCCAACATACCTCCATATAGACCGTGGAGATATGAATGGTGAAAATCTTTTATTTTATATAGACAGTAAAATAATGCCAAGACACCACGGACAAACGATAAGGCAAGATCACCTTCAACATAAGTAACTAGTTATTAAAGTCATTAATACAAAACCAAATAAAAAGTGCAAAAGATTGAAAATAAAAAGTATTATACTAAACACTTGACTTCACCAAGTGATGTAAGAGACTTAGGCAAACATGGCCTTGATTGTCAAGAACTCTTACGATCAATCTTGGATCCCGAGACGACTCACACACTCTACGATGGACAATGGATGATGGTGGTGGATGATGGTGTTATGGTGGTGGTGGGTGGTGGATGAAGTGTGAGAGAGGTGGTGTGCCAAGGGATGAGTTGAAATGAAACCAAGCACTCCTATTTATAGGCTGAACAGAAGGTTGGGCACGGCCCCGTGTCCACTGGACACGCCCCCGTGCCCGTCTGACACTCTCTCTCCTCATTAATTGTAATTCGCAATTACAATTAATGCGCCTGCTGTACTTTCACCACGCCCCCGTGCCCGCTGGACACGGCCCCGTGGTGGGCAATGGAAGCTTCTATAAGTTTGTCTTTTATGCTGCTTCTTGGGCACGGCCCCGTGCTGGCTGAGCACGGGGCGTGTTCAGACTTCTGCTTTCTCTTCTTTGCTCTGGAGGATGCTGTTGAGGGTCCGGGCAGTCTACTTTTATTCCTTTTCTTGTATTTATGCTAGAATTAGTTGTCTTTTTGCTTCTTTTGTGAATTTGAGCTCATTTCATCCTGAAAATACAAAAGGAAGACAAAAACACTCTTTTTCCAATATTAGTACTTAAAAAGGGTTAGTTTTATGCCTTAATTGATGTGATTTATATGTTGCATTTTACACACATCAAATACCCCCACACTTGAACTTTTGCTTGTCCTCAAGCAAAACTCTTTAAATGTGGCTTACACTCCCAAATGGAATAGGTAGAAGAGAAAGTTTTTTTTTTTTTTTTTTTGGCTTGTCATAGAGTGTCGAGAATCCAAGATCTTTGTAAGTTTTATTTTTATTTATTTACAATCCTATTCGTTATGATTTATTTAGAACGTTTCACATGATAAATTACTTATTCGGGCATAGCATGCCTTATTAAAATTCCATTTATATACAAGTTCACATACCTCACGGGAGATCACTCAACACTCGGCCGAAGGTGTATTTTTTTTTTAGTGAATCACTCGAGAGCGGCATGGAACTTACGCCTTCCATAGGCTTGCCAAGCAATCAATCCTTCTCCTTTTTAACTTTTTACCTTTGTAAATATCAAGAGGACTTTTTGGGTGAAGGGTTAGGCTTGGGTTAAAGGTGGGTGGTTGGGTTAGTGGTTAGTAAAAGGGCGAAAATCGTAAAAAGCGTCGGTTTTCGTGACACACCTTGTTTTTAGTGACTCTTTATTTTGAAGTATTTCTCCAAACAAGCTTTTATATAGCTTTTGTTTGTTTTTGACTTCATCATTTTTTTTTAATAAGTCACATAAAATAGCGAGCTTACGAAAAACCGAGCTTGTTACTAAAATAAAGGGTGAAAAATAAAAAAAAAGGGTTTTTGGTGGGTAAAAAAAAGGTTTTAGGGTAATGAAATGAAAGGTTTAGGCTCAAAGGGGCTAACTAGGGGGATTTTGGGTAGGTGGTAAAAAAAATGAAAAATAATGGTGTAGAAAGAAAAATATGGTTAGTCCTAATGCCTCCATCACTTACTTACTTGGGTTTAAGTTGGTAAGGACCGGGAATGTATCGTCGTGGCAAGTTCTAGAGTTGTAAGAACCAAGCGGCTATTCACACAAGAAACGAAAAATGAGCATTTAGTCTAAAGATGTATATTTGTATGCTCAATAAAGGCTCAAAACTCACTTTTGTGGGAATGGGTTTTTAATGCGATCAAGTATATATAATCGATTTTTTAACTAGACTTGTTATGCCGTTTCGTAATTTTCTTATGTTGGTTCTTTGTTATCATGATGCTATCGGTTGTAAATTTGTAAAAAATATAACATTTTTAGAACTTGTTATTCCCAAATTAAACCAAGACAAGTAAAAAAAAAACGAAAAGTTTTTGAAAAAATTTGGGGTGTTTAGCGGTTCCAATAGAGTTTTGTGTAAGGCTTGTAATTAGGATTTGCAAAATTCAAGGTTTTAACATCCCCCCCCCCCCACACTTAAATTACACATTGTCCTCAATGTGTCCCAAAAATAAGATTTTCGGGTAATTAGAATGTGTAAAAGTGGGTTAAAAAGCAAAGATTTATGTTACTGGCATCCTGGACACGGCCCCGTGGTGACCGGGCACGGCCCCGTGGTCAGGTGCCAGTAACAGAAATTAAAGAAATAAGACAGAAGCCTGGACACGGGGGTGTGTCCGCTGAACACGGCCCGTGTCCAGTTACCTGAACTGGGCGTTTTTCTGCAGGTGGCTCAGCACGGGGCCGTGTTGGTTGGGCACGGCCCGTGTTGAGCCTTCTGTGATGGAGATTTGTGTCGGGTTGCTCTGTTCTTTGTGCATGGGGCCATTTTTCTCGTTCCCTTTTTCATCCATTACCACCATGAGTGTGATTCATTTATTAATAACCATCAAGCCTTAGAAACCATCATATCATTGCAAACATAGAGAATTACATATAGTTAGCTAAATAACTAGGGGATACATGAGGTTATCATAAAGGTTCTACTTATTTAGGAAAATTTCGGAAATAGCTTCCCGATGTAGTAACACCCTTTAGCCGACGGCTCCTCGGTTGTTGTTCAAAGCCACTCTTCTATCTCCCTTGGGAGGTAGGAAGCAGCTTCATTCTCTTCAGTGGCTTGAGGAGGAACATTCACCGGGACTCCTTGCACCACCCTTTGCTGAGGCACTTGGTGCATGGCGTGCCATTCGGCCGGAATGATGACCTCGGGCACTACATTCCACGCTCTTTGGGTTATTACGGGAACCAAAGGCGGGGAAGCGAGAAGGTTTAACCTCTGGTGCAGGAGGTTTACTTCTCGAAGACAGCCCTCCAATCCTACCGTCAGATGATTAATACGGTCCACTAATGTGACACCCCAGGAAAACCAGCAAACGATATAACCTATCTAGCTTTAACTTATCTAGCTGCTTTAATTTATCTAGCTTTCTCAGTGAGTGCGTACCAAATTTCGGGACGAAATTTCTTTTTAGTTGGGGATACTGTGACAACTCGTAATTTAAACCCACTTTGTGTAACGTTACGTGCTCACGTGAAATATGTTGGTTGAATGTTATGTTTATCTTTATATGAATGTATAATTATACAAGTGACCCGACCGCACAAGACTCTCGAACGCACAACACTTATTTGAACGCACAAGGCCAATTGGGCCGTATTCCATGTAACCGGAACCAATGGGCAGCCCATTAGGGGTTTCGGCCCACCTCTCTTATACGTACATACACACAACCTTAGGAGGTTGTTTCTCATTTGTTACACAAAAACACAAGTTGCAACCCTAGCTCCTTTCTCTCTCAAATTGACGGCAACACATCATATTACTTGAAGCTTTCTTGTTCGGGTCGTTACTTCTTTGCCTTCTAATCGGTTAGTTCTTGTGTCTATTGGTTGTATGATTGATGATGTTATGTTGTTATTATCGTTCTGTTATGCGATTGAACTAGAGTGTTATGCTAGTAATATGGATGGTTAATAGATATTCTGTTCATAAGGATTGATGCTATACAAAAGTGGTATGATTGTATGATACAATCGGGTTGGGTGTATGTTTGTCAATCGGCTGTCATGGTTAATAATCGTAGTCAACGTGAAAGCTTACAATCTTGTGGTTCGAGTTGAATGATTATTATGTTTGTTCATTTGTAAACCGGTTAGGGTTCATAGGAAGTTCGTAATAAAAACCCTAGTTTGATCGATGATATGCTTGTTGGATGATGAGAAATATGTTAATTGATCGATTTGGAAACCGGTGTAACTGATAATTGATTGTGTTAATTGATAACAAATTTGGAAACTATTGATTAGCAAGATTGATGCTTGTAACCGACTTGACATGATATCCGGAATTCAAAAACTAGTCGCACAAAGGCCTTGATCGTACAAGAGCCCAATCACACAAATCAGTCCAATCGCACTAGTCAGACTAATCGCACAAGAACTAGCGAATCGCACAAGTTGTTGTGTTGTTGGGCCGGGCAGCCCAAACTTCCTGGTCGCACAAGGTCACACGTACAAGAGATCGCACAAGACCCCTTGGTCAGTCGCACAAGGTGTCTCTGTCGCACAAAACACTCACAGTCGCACAAGGTTGCTGGACCGCACAAGTGTTATGTTTGCTAACTGTTGGGCCGGGTGTGTAGTTGGGCTGGGTTAGTCGGATCGCACAACCCAAGTTGGGTCGCACAAGAAACTTGCGTGTTATCTGATTTGGGCCGAAAATGTTATTTGGATTTGCTTGTGTTAATTTATTTTGGGCCAATAGGCTTTGGACTTGTGTGAGCCCAATTCGTGAATACGTTATAACTGTTGAACGTGTTAGTGTATGATCCGTGTGTGTTCTTTATGTGTTAACTTGTGTGAAACCTATACGTGCATACTTGAACCAAACCTGACTCGTATGGTAATCCTGTTAGGACGTGATTGACCACTTTTAATTCAAGTAACTTTGATATAACCTGCCGAGCAATCCCAGGTGAGTTCATTGCATTTTTCTCAAGCATGCGTCCCGGTGGTTTGGGACAACTGGTAAACATTTGGAAGGGAAACATTGGGTAAACAACTTAATCGGTTTTGGTTATTGCCTGGAGGGCAATGGGGGTAATTAGTTGATAGCGCTATTAGGTGAGAAACCTCACACCGGGCCGTAAGGACGGGGGTGAACTAATTATCTGGGTTTCACTATGGTTGTTAAGAGGCACACTCCTCGGTTACGTAAGGGCGTTTTCCCTAGGGTAACTAGCATGAACAACATAGTGGGTTGCTAAGAGGCACACTCCTCGGTTACGTAAGGGTGTATTCCCTAGGGTAACTAACATGAGCAACATCGTATCACAACATTGAATCGCATTAACATATATCTGGTAACACAACACGTTAACGAAACCTTGAACTCACCAGCGTAGTCTGACACACTTGTTTGCATGCTTGTAGGTCGTTAACCTTGGAACATGGACTTGCTATCTGGGAGTGCTGGAGTGGTCATGGATCGAAGCTATTGGATTACTTATAATCGATACATTGGTTTTGAGTTTTATTATGAAACAATTGCTAAACGACTTATCATATGCTTCCGCTATATAACTCTTTGTGAATCGATATTATGTTTGACATTTAATCTTGGCAATTAATGACATGTTTTATTTAAATATTTATCATTGGTTCAACGTGATTGGTGGCTCAGACTCTGATGTGTAACACGCCTCGCGGGGTTTCCGCAGGTGGTATTTTGGGGGTGTTACAACTAATGCTTCTTCTACTCCCGTCATTTCGTCTATGGCTTCCCTCAGGGCGTAAACGTAGTTTACTAGGGAATCTTCTGCTGTGGACGACCTTATTCCATTTCGGTTATTTCGTGAAGATGATCCGCTATTCCTGCTGGCCATTTTCTGTGAAAGAAACCGAAGATAACTAAACTTTTGCAGAACAGTACCTCGAACACGGCCCCATGCTCACTGAGCACGGCCCCGTGTTCAGTCGTCTGCAGGATTTTTGTCTTAACGATTCTTGGGTTTTAAATTATTTTAACATCTTTTAACTGTGGTTTAAGCTTAGATAATTTAAAACAAAGTTATGGAACTAACTTTAAACAAGAATCCGCAGCCAATAATCTTACAAACTTCACATAGAAGATTGGAGTCATGTGGTTTCCCAGCTTCCATGGAGGAGATGTTTGAAAAATTTTGAAAGAAGGAGAAATGAACAAAAGTGGAAAAGACAAGATGGTCCTAGGGAACCTTCTTTTAGCACTTACCTAGGATGGTATATGTGAAGATCCCAGGAATCTCTGTTTAGTGAAGTGGTCAAAAATGAGTAGGAATCAGGCTGCATTTAAAGAAAACGACAGCACACTGGACACGGCCCCGTGTCCGCTGGGCACGGCCCCGTGTGCAGAGAAAATCCTGACACATTTTGTCCGTATTCTGACAGAATCAGCAGAGAATCTTCTGAGCGAGCACGGGGTCGTGTTGACCGGACACAGCCCCGTGTCGGGAGGCTGTTTTATAGAGTTTGTTGCTCCTAAGGAGCTTATTTATATCGGGTGGTTCCTGATTTGTTGGAACAACCCCAAAGTGCCTAAGATACCTTAATTGTCCTATACTAAGGCGAGAACGCAAGAGGTTATCGGTGAGGGTAATTCCTATTTTCATTCTAGGTGGACAAGTCCAACCCGTTTCCGGGCTCTCGTTAAAGAAGGTGTATGCCGAATCGCTCAGGTCTATGTATGCATCGAACGAAGTCGATGGGGAGTCCTTCACGGCACAATTGGCACAGGGACGACTATCGTCCAAGTCTTTTCTAGGTATGAAGGTATTTTCGGGAGCAACGAGGTTGTCGGAATGTGGTTCCAACATTTCCTCATGGTCATCATCTTGGGGCGGATCAATAAAATCCTTCCTAAGTTCTTTTGACCAATTTAGAATTAGTTCTTCTAGTTGAAATAACTCGTCAAGGAGCATTTCCCCTAGAATATCTGGCTGGGCGCATTCGAGGGAGAGATAGTGCTTATTTTTACTTTCGCCCCTCTTAAGGTTATAAGGAATCGGTGGGTCTATATAGTGGGGCCTATAATTTAGAAAATAACATTTTAATTCTTCATGTTCGCCTCCACATAATCGACACCACATACCATAAGAGTGCCGAAAGTAAAAAGAATTACTATCACCCATGTTTGTGTCAGAAATTACCAACCACCGGGATCTAACGGTTCTGTTTTCAGTAAGAGAATCTTGGGCACGGGGGCGTGTTGAGTGGACACGGCCCCGTGTTCAGCTTACTGTCTGACTTAAAATAGGATTGCCAGTTCCAATGATTGAGCACGGGGGCGTGTTCAGCAGGCACGGCCCCGTGCTGAGCTCTGCAGAAGCTGAAAAACTAAGAAAAATCCTAAAAATTAAAAAGAAAAATAAAAATATGATTAGGCCGTTGATTCCTAACTTTCTTAAAATCCTTGTGTCCCCGGCAGCGGCGCCAAAAACTTGATGCGTGTGTAGTGTAATATATTTTTGATGTATATTTAAGCCCTTTTTACACTTTTAGCCAAGTTTTAAATTTATAAAACACGATATTCACTAACACTAAACACACATATGGGCAAGTGCACCCATCGTGGACGTAGTATAGTGTTGGTAAGATACCGAGGTTGTCCAAGGACACAAGAGCTTTTAATACCGGTTTATCCTCAACGTCTAATCAAATAAAAAAGTGAGAAAAATGTTTTTTTTTTAAACTAAGAAAATAAAAACTAACTAAATGCTGAAAAATAAAATAAAATAAAAACAGATAGACAAGATGAATCACTTGGATCCGACACGTGTATTAGTATAACCTTTGATTATTTTCGCACTTTTGCACTTGTTTAAGAGATTATCTTAGTTATTGTAGTAGGCCCCTCTTTTGAAGGCGACGTTACCCGCAACCCAGTAGTTTGAGTCAGCAAGGATACAATCCAAAAGGGTCGGATTATTGAAAGATAATGAATTAAGTTATTAATGCAAATTGTGGTAGGCCCCGCTTTCGGCGGTGACGTTACCCTCGACTAAGTAGTCTGAGTCAGCAGGGATACAGTCCTAGATAGCCGGGTTATAGTATTAATAGTAGTTAACTTATGAGGGGGTCAAAGAGTTTGGATCCCCGCCATCCAATACCTATGGGCATTGAAGGAGATCCTACTAAATTTGACTCAGGTCCCAAGCAGGACCTCTAAACGCTGAACAAGGGCAAGACCCTTACCAAACCGTTTCCTTAACCCCCGACCAGGTAGCCAACATACCTCCATATAGACCGTGGAGATATGAATGGTGAAAATCTTTTATTTTATATAGACAGTAAAATAATGCCAAGACACCACGGACAAACGATAAGGAAATATCACCTTCAACATAAGTAACTAGTTATTAAAGTCATTAATACAAAACCAAATAAAAAGTGCAAAAGATTGAAAATAAAAAGTATTATACTAAACACTTGTCTTCACCAAGTGATGTAAGAGACTTAGGCAAACATGGCCTTGATTGTCAAGAACTCTTACGATCAATCTTGGATCCCGAGACGACTCACACACTCTACGATGGACAATGGATGATGGTGGTGGATGATGGTGTTATGGTGGTGGTGGGTGGTGGATGAAGTGTGAGAGAGGTGATGTGCCAAGGGATGAGTTGAAATGAAACCAAGCACTCCTATTTATAGGCTGAACAGAAGGCTGGGCACGGCCCCGTGTCCACTGGACACGCCCCCGTGCCCGTCTGACACTCTCTCTCCTCATTAATTGTAATT